>NC_140993.1:273688780-273723969 GCF_052327205.1 Somniosus microcephalus
TTGTTCTTTCTGCCCAATATGACAGGTATTTTTCCTTTTGCTTAGTGACAATTGTGTTGGGTCGAATTCTCTGTGCTACGATGTCACTGTCCTGGGGCTGGTTATTGTTAGTAGTGTTAGTGGTTGCTTCACTGAGTCCCAGGACTAGTTGATTGAGGGTATTCTTCTTTATGGTCCTCTCTTGGCATTTTTAGGCTTCGTAATGATAGCAGTGGGGGTTGCTCATTTTTAGGTGTTTCCAAAATTTGGTGGCTCTTTTTTGGATAGTGATTATTAATGGATATTGGCCTAGTTCTGCCCTGCATGCATTGTTTACTGTTTTCCTTTGAGTCCGGAGGATACTTTTACAGAATTCTGCATGTAGGATCTCAATTGGGTGTTTGTCCCATTTTGCAAATTCTGATCTCAATTGGGTGTTTGTCCCATTTTGCAAATTCTTGTTGTGTTAGCGGTCCCCCACACCTCACTGCCATAGAGTGCAATTGGTTCAATTACTGATTTAAAAATTTTGAGCCAAATGCTAATTGGATTTCTATTTGGATTGATCTTTTAATGGCATAGAAAGCCCTTCTAGCTTTCTCTTTCAGTTCATTCACAGCCAGATGAAAATTTCCCGTAGAGCTGATTTTTATGCCCAAGTATGTGTAGTTAGTGGTTTGTTCGATTTTAGTTGTTCCTAGTGTGAAATTTATTCTGGGTCCCTGATGTCTGGATCTTTGCTGGAACACAAGGACTTTGGTTTTTTGGGGGTTTATTGTCAGGGCCCAGGTCTGACAGAATGACTCCAGCAGATCCAGGTTCTGCTGTAGACCCTCCTTAGTTGGTGACAGCAGAACCAGGTCGTCTGCATAGAGGAGGAATTTAACCTTGGATTCATATAGGGTGAGGCCGGGTGCTGTAGATTGTTCAAGTAGTTTTGCCAACTCATTTATGTAAATATTAGAGTGTCGGTGAGATGGGCGAGCCCTGCGTCACACCACGCCCCTGTGGGAAGTATGTTGTTTGTTTGTCTCCAATTTTAACTGCACATTTATTGTTTGTATACATTGATTTAATTACATCATATGTTTTTCCCCCTACACCACTTTCAATAAGTTTCAAGAATAGACCGTCGTGCCAGATGGAATCGAAAGCCTTCTGGAAATCTCTCTCTCTCTCTCTCTCTCTCTCTCTCTCTCTCGGTCCCTCTCTCTCTCTCTCTCTCTCGGTCCCCCCTCTCTCTCTCTCTCTCTCTCGGTCCCTTTCTCTCTCTCGGTCCCCCTCTCTCAAATTCAAATTCAAATCGCTTTATTGGCATGATAAGGTACATCTTATGTTGCCAAAGCATCATAATACATTTATGGTTGAACACATAAACGCAGTTCTATTCATACAGTGTATAAACAGGTATATCCCTGAGTGTATAAATATACAATCGCATTATTTATATATACTCTTCTTAGTTTACTGGTTGTCCCTCTGTTCATGGCAAGCTGTAACATAGTGTGCCGCCAGTGTTACACAGCTTCTCTCCTCCCCCAGTAGGTATGGGAGTTTTTGGTTGTCATTCAGATTTCTGAATTCAGGGCATATTTGTGAGAATTTTTGGTAGAAATTCTCCCTGATGCCCTGACATTTTCCACAGGCTGTGAGGAAGTGCATCTCTGTCTCCACCACTCCCTGACTGCAGTGAGAGCATATCCTGTCTTCTCTTGGCAGCCTGGTCTGCCTGTGTCTGCCTTTTTCGATCGCTAGGCTATGTTCGCTAAGTCTGTACCTTGTCAAGGTTCTTCTCAGTTTGTTATCCTTTACCATGGTCAGGTAATCAGCTATGTTGTATTGTCTGTTTAGGGCCAAGTAGCAATTGAGTTTGCTTTGGGTTTTTGTTGTTTCTGCCCAATATGTCAGATATTTTTCCTTTTGCTTAGCGACGATTGTGTTGGGTCGAATTCTTTGTGTTACGCTGTCACTGTCCTGGGGCTGGTTATTGTTAGTAGTTACTTCACTGAGTCCCAGGACTAGTTGACTGAGGGTATTCTTCTTTATGGTCAGCTCTTGGCATTTCAGGGCGTCGTAGTGATAGCATTGGGGGTTGCTCATTTGTAGGTGATTCCAAAATTTGGTGGCTCTTTTTTGGATAGTGATTATTAATGGATATTGGCCTAGTTCCGCCCTGCATGCATTGTTTACTGTTTTCCTTTGAGTCCGGAGGATACTTTTACAGAATTCTGCATGTAGGATCTCAATTGGGTGTTTGTCCCATTTTGCAAATTCTTGTTGTGTTAGCGGTCCCCATACCTCACTGCCATAGAGTGCAATTGGTTCAATTACTGATTTGAAAATTTTGAGCCAAATGCTAATTGGGATTTCTATTTGGATTGATTTTTTGATGGCATAGAAAGCCCTTCTTGCTTTCTCTTTCAGTTCATTCAGAGCCAGTTTGAAGTTTCCCGTAGAACTGATTTTTAAGCCCAAGTATGTGTAGTTAGTGGTTTGTTCAATTTTGGTTGTTCCAAGTGTGAAATTTATTTTGGGTCCCTGCTGTTTGGATCTTTGCTGGAACACAAGGACTTTGGTTTTTTGGGGATTTATTGTCAGGGTCCAAGTCTGGCAGTACGACTCCAGCAGGTCCAGGTTCTGCTGTAGACCCTCCTTAGTTGGTGACAGCAGAACCAGGTCGTCTGCATAGAGGAGGAATTTAACCTTGGATTCATATAGGGTGAGGCCGGGTGCTGTGGATTGTTCAAGTAGTTTTGCCAATTCATTTATGTAAATATTAAAGAGTGTCGGTGAGATTGGCAAGCCCTGCGTCACCCCCCGCCTCTGTGGGAAGTATTTTGTTTGTTTGTCTCCAATCTTAACTGCACATTTGTTGTTTGTATACATTGATTTAATTACATCATATGTTTTTCCTCCTACCCCGCTTTCGATAAGTTTCAGGAATAAACAGTCATGCCAGATGGAGTCGAAAGCCTTCTGGAAATGTATAAAGCATGCGTAGATTTTGCTTTTGTTATGGTGGACGTGTTTGTCAATTAGGGTCTGTAGGGTGAAGATATGATCTGATGTTCTATAGTTTGGCAGGAATCCAATTTCGCTTTTACTCAAGACATTGTGCTCCTCAAGGAAGTTTATAAGTCTTTTGTTTATGATGCTACAGAATACCTTCCCCACGTTACTGTTTACACAGATGCCTCGATAGTTGTTTGGGTCGATTTTGTCCCCTCTTTTGTATATGGGCGTTATGAGTGCTTTGTTCCAGATATCAGGGAAATAACTGACACTCAGAACCAAGTTGAAGAGTTTTAGGATAGCCAGTTTCATTTTGTCGTCTGTGTGTTTAATCATCTCGTTTAGTATGCCGTCTGTCCCGCAAGCTTTTCCTGGTCGCAGGTCCTTGAGTTTTTCAAAAAGTTCTTTTTCTGTTATTATGGAGTCTAGCGGGTTTTGGTTATCTTTTATGGCCATTTCTAGCTTTTCCAGTTTTTTGCATATTTGGTGTTGCTCTGGTCTTAGTGCGTTTTTCTGGTATAATTTTTCAAAGTGGTTTACCCATGTGTCCCCATTTTGAATGGCCAATGTGTCGTGTTGTTTTTTGTGTAGTGTATTCAAGTTGTCCCAGAAACAATTGGAATCAATGGATTCCTCCATGGAGCTGAGTGTATTCTTAATATATTGCTCTTTTTTGGTTCTGAGTGTGTTTCTGTATTGCGTTAGTGTCTGACAATAAGTAAGGCGTAAGTCCTCGTTTTCTGGATGTCTGTGTTTTTGGTTTGATATTTTTCTAAGTTTTTCCCTCATGTTATGGCAATCTGGGTCAAACCATTTTTCATAGTTTTTTGTTTTGGGTTTGTTCTTGCGAGCTTTCAAGTTTGCACTTTCTCTCTCTCTCTCGGTCCCTCTCTCTCTCGGTCCCTCTCTCTCGGTCTCTCTCTCTCTCTCTCTCTCGGTCCCTCTCTCTCTCCCTCGGTCCCCCTCTCCCTCGGTCCCCCTCTCTCTCTCTCTCGGTCCCTCTGTCTCTCTCTCACTCTCTAATACATTTATCTTCTGTTCCTGGCACTCTCCTCACCCCAGTAACTCTAAGCTTTCCAACTTCCTGTCAGGTAAAAGATTCCTTCTGCTGAAATTGCCAACTATGAAAACTTAAATGTTCATCATTAGCATTGCCTCTGCTTATCTGTTGATCAGCCTGGCACTAATGCAGACTCGATTGTTATTCTGAATGACCAGACATCCTGTCAATCAGCCGGCCCATATCCTGTTCAACCTGAAGTTCAGCTGACCTGGACTTTTTCCTCCCTTCAGTCTTGGCTCTTAAGCTGTTTCCTCTCCATTGGCCTCTTCTGACCACTGATTCCTATCTACCCCCCCCCCCCCCCCCCTGCACAATATCCTGCTTTGGCAAGAAATTTGACACCGATCCACATAAGGATAAATTAGGGCAGGTGACCAAGAGCTTGGTCAAAGAGGTAGGTTTAAAGGAGCGTCTTA
This sequence comes from Somniosus microcephalus, assembly GCF_052327205.1. NCBI lineage: Eukaryota > Metazoa > Chordata > Chondrichthyes > Squaliformes > Somniosidae > Somniosus > Somniosus microcephalus. The sequence continues at coordinate 273,693,251 of NC_140993.1, forward strand.
AAGGAGGAGAGAGAGGTAGTGAGGCGGAGAGGTTTAAGGAGGGAATTCCAGAGCTTGGGGCCTCGGCAACAGAACTTCATGGTCTTCATGAATTGTTCACTGCCTTCCTCCAGCTGCTACTTTCACTCTTCTTACCCTTCGATCTGTACAGGTGCAGTACTTGATATTATTCTCGCCTGCATCGAAAGTTCCGTACCTCGCTTCTTCCCCTCTTATTAGATCTGCTACACGATCTTTATTCAGTTCTGCCTTTTATTCTGCTGACTGTTGTAAAACGCCTGTCACAGCTGGTGTCTCAGTCAGTCTGCCGAATACCGAGCCATCATTGATCTCTACTTGTCGGCTACTATTGGAGCATTTAAATACAACCCTGCTGAAAAGAAGAGATAGTAAAGCAAAGAGGTCCAACGCTTGTACTTGTATCAACTCCGCACTGAACAAAGATCTGGAATGTGCCTGCTCTCTATACGGTCTTCATGAATTGTTTGCTGCCTTTCTCCAACTGCTACCTTTGCTCTTACCCTGCTGTGTGTACAGGTGTGCGATGAGGTTTCCCACTCAATCACTGAGATGGCCCACTTGTTGTATATTTCTAACATAAGTGGGGAAAGAACTCAGTCTCTCAGCATTTGCAGTTGATCAGTAATAATCGGATGTTTAGCCTACCGTCAGGTTAGATGGACAATGTAGTGACAGACTCCAGAAGTTGTGCTTTTTATGGCTGTTTGGTGGTGACTTAGTTTATGAAGCCTGAGATTATGCAGTGTTGTTTTGTTTGGAACCCAGACTAGTAAATGTGTTCCAAAGTTCTCTTCTAGGGAGGGGTAGGCCTGGATGGAATGGCCCCTCACCATTGATGTGAGAGCAGAATCCTTTCTGTAATTCCTCCCTTTGATTTTAACGTGCTGCAAAAATAAAACGTGTAACTCTAGTCTTTGTAACCCATCACTGGCCTTGGAGGTGCTGGTTTTCTGACGCCCCACGAACCAACCTCACGTCCATACAGGGGGGGAATCTGCTGCATTAATTACAAGAACAAATCCTTCACCTGTTCAAGGAGCCTCCTGTACACTCTGCCTATTGAACAGTTAGAAAAAAACTTTGGTTTTCTGTGGTGAAAACTAAAGGAAGTCTGCAAGTAAGCCCAATAATGCTGCTGGAACATATTCATCATTTGTTTCACGTAGAGATACCTCTTAGTTTGTGGGGTTGCTTTGATTCTTTAATCTTTCCAATATTTATAAAGTTTTGACTTGGAACTCATTGAATGCATGGTTCACATTACAGGCATTGCAGGTGCCCAGGTTGGGAAATTTTCTTGGGAAATATTTTCTGCTATATCACAACCCAATTTGGACATCTGATCTTAATTTTCCTTTAGGATCATCCTGGAGAACAAGTATAGCCACTGACTTCTCTTCTCCGCTACCAATCGTCTCCTTAAATTCTTCTTCTCTCGAGCCTCCTTCAGTTGCACCTCCAACAATCTGCGAGAAGCTTGTGGACTTCTTTGTCACTGATTGAGACCATCTGCTCAGTTGCCTCTGCCGCTAGCCCCCTGCCTTAGCCTTAAACCCATGTCTTTCTCCAGTTTCTCTCCTCTGGACTCACCTTGTCCATGAAACCTACCTCCTGCTCTCTTGACCATCATATCTACCAAACTGCTGACCACCCAACTTCCCTTACTGGCCCCCCCATGCTAGCTAACTTTCTAAATAGTTCCCTCTCCTCCGGTACTGTCCCCCTTGCTTTCAAAAATGCCATCATTGCCCCCCTCAAAAAGCCCACCCTTGACCCCTCTGCCTTTGCAAACTACTGCCTCATCTCCAAACTCCCTTTCCTCTTCAAAGTTCTTGGAACGTGTTGTCACCTCCCATATCCACACCCATCTTTCTGCAACTCCATACTTGAATCTCTCCAATCAGGTTTCTGCCCTGCCACAGCACTGCAATGGCCCTAATCAAAGTCACAAACGCCATCCTCTGTGACTGACCGTGACCATGGTACATCATCCCTTATTGTCCTCTCTCTAGCCTTTGATATGGTTGACCACATCATCTCCTCCAGTGTCTTTCCTCTGCTGTCCAGCTCCGTGAGATTGCCCTCGCTTGGTACCACACTTGACTATCCAGTCGTAGCCAGATCATCTCCAGCAATGGCTTCTTTTCCCACCCTGCACAGTTATATCTGCAGTATGTCAAGGATTTGTCCTTTGCCCCCACATCTACATGCTGCCTGTTGGTCACCAGACATGGGCTCAGCTTCCACATGTACGTTGATGGCACCCAGGTCTACCTCTCCACCAACTCTCTCACTCCATCCACTGCCTCTTTGTTGTCCAACCACTTGTCCAATATCTTGTCTTGGATGAGCTGCAATTTTTTAATTGAGAAGCTTGAAACCATCATCTCCAGCCCCCGCTACAAACTCCTTTCCCTTGCCACTGATACCATCTCTCTCCTCGGCCACGGTCTCGGGCTGAACCTGCAATTTGCAATCTCCGCATCCTATTCGACCCTGCGCTGAGATTCTGACCCCCATGTCCTCTCCCCACCGGCATCCACCTTCGTATTAATGATCTAGACGAGGGAACTAGATGTAATATCTCCAAGTTTGCAGACGACACAAAGCTGAGTGGGCGTGTGTGCTGTGAGGAGGATGCCGAGAAACTCCAGTATGATTTGGACAGGTTGGGCGATTGGGCAGAAGCATGGCAGATGCAGTATAATGTGGATAAATGCGAGGTTATCCACTTTGGTGTCAAAAACAGGAAGGCAGATTATTATCTGAACGGCAATAGATTGGGAGAAGGGGAAGTGCAACGAGACCTGGGTGTCCTTGTGCACCAGTTGCTGAAGGTAAGCATGCAGGTGCAGCAGGCGGTTAAGAAGGCAAATGGTATGTTGGCCTTCGTAGCGAGAGGGTTCGAGTACAGGAACAAGGATGTCTTGCTGCAGTTGTACAGGGCCTTGGTGAGACCACATCTGGAGTATTGTGTGCAGTTTTGGTCGCCTTATCTGAGGAAGGATGTTCTTGCCATGGAGGGAGTGCAGCGAAGATTCACCAGACTGATACCTGGGATGGCAGGAATGACGTATGAGTAGAGATTGGGTCAATTGGGCGTATACTTGCTGGAGTTTAGAAGAATGAGAGGGGATCTCATTGAAACTTATAAAATTCTAACAGGACTAGACAGACTCGATGCAGGAAGGATGTTCCCGATGGCGGGGCAGTCCAGAACCAGGGGTCACAGTCTAAGGATAAGGGGTAAGCCATTTAGGACTGAGATGAGGAGGAATTTCTTCACCCAGAGAGTGGTGAACCTGTGGAATTCTCTACCAAAGAAGGCAGTAGAGGCCAATTCATTAAATATATTCAAGAAGGAGTTAGATATACTTCTTAAGGCTAAAGGGATCAAGGGATATGGAGAGAAAGCAGGGACAGGGTACTGAATTTGGATGATCAGCCATGATCTCATTGAATGGCGGAGCAGGCTCGAGGGGCCGAATGGCCTACTCCTGCTCCTATCTTCTATGTTTCTATGTAACATTGCCCGTCTCAACCTATCTGCTGCTGAAACCCTCATCCATGCTTGTCGCCTCCAGACTCACCTATTCCAAAGATCGCCTGGCCTGGCCTCCCATTCTCCATCCTCCGGAAACTTCAGCTCATCCAAGATTCTGCTGCCCATATTCTATCCCACACCCAGTACTGCTCACCTACATTAGGTAAAATCTAAAATTCTCATCCTTGTGTTTAAATCTCTTCACAGCCTTGCCCCTCCCTTTCTCTGTAACCACTTCCAGCTCTACAACCACCCCTACCCGCAAACTCTCCGTTTTTCCAACACTGGTCTCTTGTCTGTCATTTCCCCCAGCCTTCGCCCCATCATTAGCGCCTGTGCTTTTAGCCACCCAGGCCCCATGCTCTGGGATTCCCTCCCTAAACTCCACCTCCCTCTCCTAATTTAAGGCCCTCCTTAAAACCCACCTCTTTGACCAAGCTTTTGCTCACCCTTCCTAATATCTACTTTGCATCCATTTTTGGCTGATTACCCCTGCGAACTGCCTTGGGATGTTTTTCTCGGTTGAAGGCACTATTTTAATACAAGTTATTGTTAAGCTTGGTACTAAATGAACTTAGGTACTTTCTACAAAAGCAAAATACTGCGGATGCTGGAAATCTGAAATAAAAACAGAGAATGCTGGAAATACTCAGCAGGTCAGGCAGCATCTGTGGAGAGAGAAACAGAGTTAACGTTTCAGGTCGATGACCCTTCGTCAGAACTGGAAAAAGTTGGAGATGGAACAGGTTTTTAAGCAAGTGTAGGGGCTGGGAAAGGGCGGAGGGGAGGAAAGAACAAAAGGGACGGTCTGTGATAGGGTGGAAGGCAGGGGAGATTAAGAGATGGTGCAAGGCAAAAGGAGATGGTAATGGGACAAGTTAAGTACTTTCTCTTTGAATTGTATTTTTGAGTTAATATTTCTGACATGGAGACAGCGGTCTATTTCCGATCAGGAGTTTGCAGGTCATTGAACCTATAAACTTCCTCTCTGATTGGAGTCCAGTATACTAAAGCAAATTTGAAATACTCGATAATTTGAATTCTTACTATGCTAAAGAGGCCCCCGTACCATTTTAATGCAAATGCTTAACTTGAATTTCTGGATAATTTAAATTTTCGAGGGGGCAATAAATGATTTTAAATTATCCGGAATAGACTGTCTGTTTCTCTTTCCACACCCCTTTTATTCCCCCCCCCCCCCAAGTCCCACTGAAAGATTTGTTCGTCATTCAGCTTTCAGCTCTGATGATGGGCTCTACTTTTCTCTTTACGGATGGTGATGGACCTGTTGTGTCTTGAAAGTATTTTGTGTCTCTAGCTTCGATTTCAGTTACATCCTGGGGGTCACCATTGACCAGAAACTTAACTGGACCAGCCACATAAATACTGTGGCTACAAGAGCAGGTCAGAGGCTGGGTATTCTGCAGCGAGTATCTCGCCTCCTGACTCCCCAAAGCCTTTCCACCATCTACAAGGCACAAGTCAGGAGTGTGATGGAATACTCTCCACTTGCCTGGATAAGTGCAGCTCCAACAACACTCGAGGAGCTCGACACCATCCAGGACAAAGCAGCCAGCTTGATTGGCACCCCATCCACCACCTTAAACATTCACTCCCTCCACCACCGGCGTACCGTGGCTACAGTGTGTACCATCTACAAGATGCACTGCAGCAACTCGCCAAGGCTTCTTCGGCAGCACCTCCCAAACCCACGACCTCTTCCACCTAGAAGGACAAAGGGCAGCAGGCGCATGGGAACACCACCACCTCCAAGTTCCCCTCCAAGCCACACCCCATCCTGACTTAGAAGTATATTGCCGATCCTTCATCGTCGCTGGGTCAAAATCCTGGAAATCCCTCTCTAACAGCACTGTGGGAGTACCTTCACCACACGGGACTGCAGCGGTTCAAGAAGGCGGCTCACCACCACCTTCTCAAGGGCAACTAGGAATGGGCAATAAATGCTGGGCCTTGCCAGCGACGCCCACAGCCCATAAGCGAATTAAAAAAAAAAGCTAGGTGAGTTTCTGAACTCCATGCAATTCTGGTTGAACAGCAAGACTTCATTTGACACGTGGGCCAATCCACTAGCCAGCCTCAGCGTATGCCTTTTCAGAAGGTTGTTTCTGAAGTCCATCCTCACCTAGAAAATCCACCTCCATTATTCTATCCACTTCCTTGTGAAGTGGAACTCTACTTTGTGGATGCCAAGTAGACCCTCCTTGTGTTGATGGGGCCAAACAACTTTGTAAAGTGTTATAGGAGAAATTGGGTCAGAATTGGTTCAGGTCAGACAGTGTATTGCGATGCCCAATTTGGCTGTGGAATCCTACACACACATTGACTCAATTGAAGACGTGCAGCCACCATTTGCAGCCTTTACCTGTCCAAATACCTTTCATTTCTGCAAAATTGTTCACTTCTCTCTCTAATTGAAAGTTAGCACGTTGCGTGGTGTTATTCGCACAGCAGCTTCAAGACTTTAACTCCCATAATTTTCAAAAGGTAGCAAATGGCTGGTTTAAATTTACACTACCAGCTTAGTAGAAGAGGAGTTAAATAACATTGGCTGAGTTTGAAACACCCGGCACAGAAATATGAACCCAAGCCAAGTGGCAAATCACGATGGTTCCACAAGCCAAGCTTATAGATTTATTTGAACGATTTGATTGGTCAGTTTCTGACACTTGCCTGTTTGATATTGGGGGGGTGGAGGGGGTGTAAATCAGAGATTTGATCGCTCCATTTCCTGTTGTTACGAATTCCTCATTGGTATTTGCTGACCGAATCAACTGCTATTGATTCATGTTCAGCCTGTTACATCATTCCTTCTTCTTAGGCAGTCCCTCAGAACCGAGGATGACTTGCTTCCACATTAAAAATGAGTTCTCGGGTCTCTGTCACAGGCGGGGCAGACGGTGGTTGAAGGGGTGGGTGGGTGGGGTGCTTGGGTTGACGTGCGCTCCTTGCGCTGCCTGCGCTTGGCTTCCGCCTGCTCCCGGCGAAGAGACTCGAGGTGTTCGGTGCCTTCCCGGATGCTTCTCCACCACTTTGTGCAGTTTTGGGCCAGGGATTCCCAGGTGTCGGTGGGGATGTTACACTTTTTCAAGGAGGTTTTGAGGGTGTCCTTGAAGTGTTTCCTCTGCCCACCTGGGGCTCTCTTGCCGTGTCAGAGTTCTGAGTAGAGCTCTTGTTTTGGGAGTCTCGTCTTGGGCATGCGGACAATGTGACCCGTCCATCGGAGCTGATCGAGCGTGGTCAAAGCTTCGATGCTGGGGATGTTGGCCTGAACAAGAACACTGACGACGGTGCGCCTATCCTGCCAATGGATTTGCAGGATCTTGCGGAGGCAGCGTTGGTGGTACCTCTCCAGTGCTTTGAGGTGCCTGCTGTACATACTTGGTATCTGAAGGGGCAGGTTACTGCTCGTCACTGATAGTTGCCTGAGGTGTGATGCTCCCGAGGCCATACGCTTTTGAAAGGCTTTATGTGACGGAATATTTGCTAGATTTAATTTGTGTGGAGTGACTATTATGACGAGATAACAAAGTCAGATAAGGCCTCAATTATGTACTTCATGACGCAGATTTATAAATTTAAAAGTTCCAAGTCGCACACCATCCTGACTTGGACATACATCTGCCGTTCCTTCATCGCCGCTGGGTCAAAATCCTGGAACCCCCTCCCTAACAGCACTGTGGGAGCACCTTCACCACACGGACTGCAGCGGTTCAAGAAGGAGGCCCACTAGGGGTGAGCAATAAATGCCGGCCTTGTCAGTGACCCCCACGTCCCCAGAAGGAATGAAAAAGTAACAGTAAATGCTGTTCAAGTGAAATTAAAGCAGAAAATGCTGGGAGTACAATGCAAGTCGCACGGGGTGGTTTCATGGGGCCCATCTGTCTTGTAATTCCTATGACTTTTAAGGGTGCATTTATAATCGGAGCTGTAGCATCAATGTGCTTTAGTTATAGTGTAAACGTGGAGTAAAAAGAACGGAGACTCCCTGGAGGGGGAGTCACATTCCACTTAGCTACCTCTTTGACAAAGCTTTTGGTCATCTGCCCTAATATCTCCTTATGTGGCTCAGTGTCAGATTCTTTGTCTTATAATCGCGCCCTGGGACGTTTTAGTACGTTAAAGGCGCTATATAAATACAAGTTGCTGTTGTTTTTTCCAAGATGGCTCCTGGGCTGGCGGCTCCTTTCTGAGCTGCTCTTCTCTTCAACTCTATCCATGGCCATCCACTGCCATCCGTTGCCCTTTCTTCCCCCAATCTCCTCTCTTCAATTGCTGCAGATACCCTGCCTCTGATCGTGAAGGCATTTCAGCCCAAACTACAAGTTGAAAGCTCCCCCTGCAGAGTCTGCTGCCCATCCCCCGGCCCGGCGTCTCTTTGTTCTCACTGAGCTCCTTCAACTGCTGGATCTCTGCTGCACCTTGACCTCAATCACCTGGATTCCTCGTGGACAGGACCTCGCTGACTACACAGCTTGACTCAGCGGCCGTGGAGCTGCTCTGCTTTTCAGTCACTTCAAGTCTTAAGCTGCGGAATTCTTTTGTCAAATTAGTTTCCGATCTCCTGGACCTCTCCGGACATCTAGACTACATTTCTGCTTTGAACTACACTGGATTACACTACATTTCTGCACTGGATCACACTGTAAGACTTACCTGCTGTGTGTGTCTCTCTGAAAAGGTAAAAAGATTTTTACCTTTCCTAAATAGCAACAGAAAATGCTGGAAAAACTCAGCAGGCCAGGCAACATCCGTGGAGAGAAATTAGAGTCGACGTTTCGGGTCAAAACCCTTTATCAAGACTAAAGAGGCGCAGGGAATGAAATAGATTGAGAGGCCAGGCTGGGAGAGAACAAAAGAGAAGAGACATTAAGAGGTATTCAAAACGTTTTTACCTTTCCTCCTCCTCCTCCTTAGGCAGTCCCTCGGAACTGAGGATGACTTGCTTCCACACTAAAAATGAGTTCTCAGGTGACTGATGAGTCCAATGCGGGCCCTACAGTCTTGGTCACAGGTGGGGTAGACGGTGGTTGAAGGGGCGGGTGGGTGGGGTGCTTGGGTTGATGTGCGCTCCTTGTGCTGCCTGTGCTTGGCTTCCGCTTGCTCCCGGCGAAGAGACTCGAGGTGTTCGGCACCTCCACTTTGTGCGGTCTTGGGCCAGGGATTCCCAGGTGTCGGTGGGGATGTTACACTTTTTCAAGGAGGCTTTAAACTTCCGGATAACAAACTGAGAAGAACCTTGACAAGGTACAGACTTAGCGAACATAGCCTAGCGATCGAAAAAGGCAGACACAGGCAGACCAGGCTGCCAAGAGAGGACAGGATATGCTCTCACTGCAGTCAGGGAGTGGTGGAGACAGAGATGCACTTCCTCACAGCTTGTGGAAAATATCAGGGCATCAGGGAGAATTTCTACCAAAAATTCTCACAAATATGCCCTGATTTCAGAAATCTGAATGACAACCAAAAACTCCCATTCCTACTGGGAGAGGAGAGAAGCTGTATAACACTGGCGGCACACTATGTTACAGCTTGCCATGAACAGAGGGACAACCAGTAAACTAAGAAAAGAATATATATAAACAATGCGAATGTATATTTATACACTCAGGGATATACCTGTTTATACACTGTATGAATAGAACTGCGTTTATGTGCGAAACCATAAATGTATTTTGATGCTTTGGCAACATAAGATGTAACTTATCATGCCAATAAAGCGATTTGAATTGTGAATTGTGTCTGCTGAACTGGTTCCACTGGTTTTTCAGCTCTAGGTAGCAGCTGTTGCTCCACTTGCTGATCGGTGACTCGTTCTACCGGTTTTCAGCTTTGCTGGTCACTGGTTTTTGGTTTTATTTTTCCTCCACAGCTTTGATCTACAGTGACCTCCAACTTGCGTCAATTTAGCCTTCATCTTTCATGCATCGCTCACGACTCTCATTCCTATGGCAACAACCTCCATCCTCGAACTCTCTACCCTTCAGATTGCTTCCGGACTTCGCTCACTTGCTTTGAACAGCGGTTTGTCGATGCTCCGTACTGGCCCCATCCTGCTCACGTCAGCTTGTCCTTCCATGGGACCACTGACTTTGACCCTGGTCTCCCGACTATTGTCCCCACCCTATTCCCTGCTACCAGGAAATCGGAATTCCATTAATTATTACATTTAAACAGGCCGATGTAACCTGAGCTTTTCCCGTGTCCATTCGCGTGTGCACTTTGGCTGCTGCTCCGGACCCGAGCCATTCCACTTTTTCCCCTATTTTCCTTTTCTCTCTCTCCCTCCCTGACTGCTCTCCCGTCGTCATGCCTCCTTTCATCTCTCCTCTCTCGGATACTCTGCCCTCCCAAACCCCTACCCCAATCCCGCGTTACTCTTTGACCTTCCTACTCTCTGCTGCCATCCCAGGCTCGACCCCCTCTTAGATAAGCCTACAGCTTCCCTCTGTGCCTCTCTCGGCATCCTACGAAGGGCCCATCGAGGCACTCGTCGCTGCCGCCTTACGAGCAGCCACCCCAACTGTCCCATCCTACTCTCACTGACCTTCCTGCTCAGTGCGCCCGCTGGTTGCTAATTTTGCCAGTCTCTGCCCCGTCCAACTCACCCCTCCCAGCGCTGACCCTGTGGATGCCGGCAGTGGGGCAGCCATCACTGACTCTCTCCGCATCTCCCTCCAGAATGTTCGTTCACTTGCGAACAAGGCCCTTGCCATCCATGAGCTTATCATGGATGATTGCATCAACTTCATGGCCTTGACAGAAACCTGGCTGAGGGGTGATGACACCTTACCCTTAAATGAAGCCTGGCTATACCTTCCACCACTTTCCCCGCTTACCACCACCTTTGATGCCCTAGTCCCTATTAAAACAATTAACCCCTCTCAGCCTGGCCGTTCCCCCTGGTAGGGCCCTCATCTTCGCTCCCTTAAGTCCAAGGGACGCAGACTTGAACGGATATGGCAGACAACTGGTTTAGCCGTTCACCGCCAGATCTGGCTGGACCACGTAAAGCATTGTCGGGCCCTGCTCTCGTCTGCCTAAATTGCTCACTATTCCAGAATCATTCTGGAATGCAAAGATAAACCCCAGTGTCTATTCTCTACTGCTAACCGTCTTCTTAAACCCCTCTCCTCTGTCTCCTCCATCCTCGCCTCCGATAACAAATATGAGGAGCTCATGGACTTCTTTGTCTCTAAGATTGAGACCATCTGTTCAGCTGTCTCTGCCACTTCCCTTCCTTCCCCTAGCCCACTGGGCCAAACTTTCTCTAAGGTTCCCCCCCCCCCGCCCTAGCCCTGAATTCACATCTTTCTCCAGTTTCTCTCCGATCTCCCCTCATGACCACTCTGTGCTCATCTTGTCCATGAGACCCACTTCCTGCTCTCTCGACCCTATTCCCACCAAACTGCTGACCACCCAACTTCCTTTTCTGGCTCCCATGTTAGTTGACATTGTTAACGGTTCTCTCTCCTCAGGTACTGTCCCCCTCTCCCTCAAATCTGCCGTCATCACCCCTCTCCTCAAAAAACCAACCCTTCCGTCCTTGCAAACTACCGCCCCATCTCCAACCTCCCTTTCCTCTCCAAAAACCTTGAACGTGTTGCCTCCCAAATCTGTGCCCATGTTTCCCGCAATTCCATGTTTGAATCCCTCCAATCAGGTTTCCGCCCCTGCCACAGTACCGAAACGGCTCTCATCAAAGTCACAAATGACATGCTTTGTGACTGTGATAAAGGTAAACTATCCCTCCTCGTCCTTCTTGACCTGTCTGCAGCCTTTGACACGTTTGACCTCTCCATCCTTCTCCAACACCTCTCCACCGTCGTCCAGCTGGGTGGGACTGCACTCGCCTGGTTCCATTCTTATCTATCTTATCATAACCAGAGAATCACCTGCAACAGCTTCTCTTCCCGCTCCCGCATCGTTACCTCTGGTGTCCCCCAAGGATCGATCCTCGGCCCCTTTTATTTCTCATCTACATGTTGCCCCTTGGTGACATCATCCGAAAACACAGTGTCAGTTTCCACATGTACGCTGACGACACCCAGCTCTACCTCACCACCACTTCTCTCGACCCCTCCACGGTCTCTAAATTGTCAGACTGCTTGTCCGACATCCAGTTCTGGATGAGCAGAAAGTTTCTCCAATTAAATATTGGGAAGACCGAAGCCATTGTTTTCGGTCCCCGCCACAAACTCCGTTCCCTCGCCACCGACTCCATCCCTCTCCCTAACATCTGTTTGAGGCTGAACAACACTGTTCGCAACCTTGGTGTCATATTTGACCCTGAAATGAGCTTCCGACCACATATCTGCAGTATAATAAAAATCGTCTATTTCCACCTCCGTAACATCGGCCGTCTCTGCCCCTGCCTCAGCTCATCCGCTGCTGAAACCCTCATCCATGCCTTTGTTACCTCTAGACTTGACTATTCCAACGCATTCCTGACTGGCCCCCCACATTTTACCCTACGTAAACTTGAGTTCATCCAAAACTCGGCTGCCCGTGTCCTAACTCGCACCGAGTCCAGTTCACCCATCACCCCTCTGCTCACTGACCTACATTGGCTGCCGGTTAAGCAACGCCTCGATTTCAAAATTCTCATCCTTGTTTTCAAATCCCTCCATGGCCTCACCCCTCCCTATCTCTGTAATCTCCTCCAGCCCCACAACCCCCCGAGATGTCTGCGCTCCTCTAATTCTGCCCTCTTGAGCATCCCTGATTATAATCGCTCCACCATTGGTGGCCGTGCCTTCTGTTGCCTCGGCCCCAAGCTCTGGAATTCCCTCCCTAAACCTCTCCACCTCGCTACCTCTCTTTCCTCCTTTAAGACGCTCCTTAAAACCTACCTCTTCGACCAAGCTTTTGGTCACCTGCCCGAATTTATCTTTATGTGGCTCGGTGTCAAATTTTGTCTGATAATCGCTCCTGTGAAGCGCCTTGGGACATTTCACTACGTTAAAGGCGCTATATAAATACAAGTTATGGTTGCTGTCTAATTAATTTCCTCCTTTGAGATAACATAGCCTGAATGCCAGTGTTCAACACTCGTCGAAGTACCAGTGTAATTAAACCACAACAGACCAGGAAAGAATGAAACGAGTTGTTAAAATGGCAGTTAATTATTGGAACGTTGTTTGTGTTACAAACAAAAACAAAATATAAACCCATAATACAGCAGCAGTGGCTGCAATCCCACTGCAGATGTAGAATTTTGCAGTCAGTAGGCTATTAGCAAGTTCAACACATTCTTAACGTCACTCTAAGTTTCAGCATCTTCTATGGACTACTTACCAAGCAGTGATAACTAAAATCGGCAGAAACCTAGCACCCGGCTAGTTTTAATGCCACATTTAGCTGGGAATGGTCGGACACTGAAGCCGTCGGACACTGAAGCCATCAGCCAGCGCTGCTTTACTCGGAGGCAGACTTTTGTCAGCTTTGAAAGGGCTTCTAGAAGACCGCTGTTAATGCCCACTGATAGGTCAATAGGCTGGTTGCAGATGTTTTAAGGCAAATATGGTTGCCAACAGAAGATGTATTGCTCTGGTCACTGTGCAATGACATCGTAAACGCCGTCAAAGATTTCCTCTGGCGGGCATTTAAGCAAAATTGCAAATGCTAAAGAAGTTGTTTGTGATTTCACTAATATCAGTCGCAGTATTTTTTTCGTGCATGTGCAAATCGACGTTTCCCCCCCCCCCCAAAATCCTGAAATGTAGGCGTTTCATCGTGAGATCACGAGTGATTCACTCTGAAATCACAGGTCTCGCAATGGATTTGAGAGAGTTGGCAACACTGCTCGCAGGACAGACTGGGCCCTAATTTAGTGTAGGTGTAAAAGCCAAACCCACTTTGCATCAACTCTGAACTTCTCGTGGAATTATGCCCAAAGTTATTCAGAAAGAGGATGACATTTTGGAGATCGTTGACGGCTGTGCTTTCAGCTGCCATGGCCCTCCGCTCTGGAATTCACTCACGAAACCTCTGCTCCTTTTAAGATGCTCCTTAAAACCTAAATTCAGAAGAAACTTCTTTACCCAGAGAGTGGTGAGAATGTGGAACTCGCTACCACAGGGAGTGGTTGAAGCGAATAGTATCGATGGATTTAAGGGGCAGTTAGACAAGCATGTGAGGGAGAAGGGAATAGAGGGTTATGCTGATAGAGTTAGATGAAGAAAGACTGGAGGAGGCTCGAGTGGAGCATAAACGCCGGCATGGACTGGTTGGGCCGAATGGCCTGTTTCTGTCCCGTATATCCGATGTACCTCTTGACCAAGCACCTGTCCTAATATTTCCTTAGGTGGCTCAGTGTCAAATCTAGTCTGAAAACGCTCCTGTGAAGCACCTTGGGACGTTTTACTCAGGTAAAGGCGCTGTATAAATGCAGGTGGTTGTTGTTGTTGAAATGTTTCTCTCTCCTTCGGGTGAGTGCACAGTTCTAGTGAGAAGAGCACATTTTGTTTCCTGCCTGGGAGGGAGAGGAATGGTGTGGTTTTAACATAACTGACTGACGTGATGACGATCTTCCCCCTGAGCTCAACTTGCAGCTTTGCTGAAGCCTTTTATTCGCCAGCAGGTTGAGCAGGCCTTTCTCTGGTGAGATTTCACAGGCTCTTTGGGTGCAGGATTGGAAAGTGAAAGCTTGCAGCAAGTTCTGAGTTTCCACATTGAACACAGCGACTGCAGGGAAGGGGAGGCTGCCTGTGGGGCGGGCTCTTTGTTTTTTTGTTGAAATTGAAACTTCCACGTGTGGTTTGTTTATGTTGGATTTTTTTTTAAAGTTTTGTTTTCCTGGGAATGACGTGGCTGCAGAGTCCTGTGGGCAGAGGCTGGGCTGGGTCTAGAGCAGTGTCTGGGTCTGGAGCAGAGACAGCAGTGAGCAGCCCCAGCAGGTAAGAGGAGGCTTTGGGCAGGTGTTGAACCCCCTTACTGGCCCCCAGTGCGGCTCCTCCCTGAAGTCTGCCAGCTGCGAGTGCTCGGGCTCTCCCTCTCCCTCTCTCTCTCTCTCTCTCTCTCCCCCTCTCCCTCTCTCTCCCCCTCTCCCTCTCCTCCCCCTCCCCCCGCCTCTCTGTCTGTGTCTCTCTCCCCCCTCTCCACCTCCTCCCCCCACTGCCCCCCTCCACCTCCACCTGCCCCCCTCTTCACCGCCCCCCTCCACCTCTCTGCCTCTGCCCCCCCTCTCCAGCCCCCCCCACACCGAGCCCAGCATTTTAAACCAACTTCCGCTGTCACTTTGCAAAACCGGCGGTGCTCAGTTTCCTGGCCAGTTGCTTGTTTTCTCTTTGCCCGGGTTTTTTTCCGTTGTTGTTGTTGCCCTGGGGCGGGGGCGCGGGGGGGGGAAGGGGGCCGGGCCACATTGATCAAATCCATGCACCCAGTAGTAAGACTGGGAACTTGCTGAGGATGGGTGCCGGGGTTTATTACCCTTTTCCCCAGCGGATATTCTGGGATCTGTAAGCCTTTTCTAACCGGTGTGTGTGGTTTAGTGCCCCCGAGCAGACCCCTGGGCCGTATAAAGTTGGCTTTTATAAAAAAATATCTCCAGCTGCTGATGCCAACTGATGTCGGTGCTCTGATTTAGGGTTTTATCTACCAGTGAACCAGCACGGCTAAGAACAGCCCTTCTCAAACCTGCAGGCCCAGGAAATTCAAACCAGACAAGCCCGCAAATAAAAAATAAAAGGACCAAAGTCCTGGGCTTGGAGCGTTCCGACGGCATGTGGTCTTTGGACTACAGCTTCCAGAATGCAGGTAATTCATTATCATTTTTTTTCTTCTTAGTGAGTGTAAATATTTCTGCAACCGTTTCTTTAAAAACGTCGGCGGGTTGTCATGTTTGAGCGGATGGTGCCCTGTCTCCAAACTGAATGCAGGTGGAAGGTGGAGGCTGATTCTGGGCAGATTGTCTGTTGGTTGATGCCAGTTTCTTGACGCCTGTAGTGCGATAGCAAAATACTGCAGATGCTGGAAATCTGAAATAACAACAGAAAATGCTGGAAAAACTCAGCAGGCCAGGCAACATCCGTGGAGAGAAATTAGAGTCAACGTTTCGGGTCTAACCCTTTTTCAAAACCCTTTTTGAAAAAGGGTTAGACCCGAAACGTCGAATCTATTTTCTCTCCACGGATGTTGCCTGGCCTACTGAGTTTCTCCAGCATTTTCTGTTGTTATACCTGTAGTGCAAGTTTGGCAAAGAGATGAGGTGAATCTGGAAACTGTGATTGTGATGCTTGACTTGGCTTTTAAAAGCCTGAAGATTGTTTGGGGGAGGGGGATGATTTAGGAAGGTGGGGGGGGGGGGGACGGAGGGAAGACATAGAAACATAGAAACGTAGAAGATAGGAGCAGGAGTAGGCCATTCGGCCCCTCGAGCCTGCTCCGCCATTCAGTGAGATCATGGCTGATCATCCAAATTCAGTACCCTATCCCTGCTTTCTCCCCATATCCTTTGATCCCTTTAGCCTTAAGAAATATATCCAACTCCTTCTTGAATATATTTCATGAATTGGCCTCTACTGTGGGAATTTAGGAGTTCCACAGTTTTGAAGTCCTGGGAGAGAAGTTAGAGGTGGAGACAATGTGCTGCACTTTGATTTCACGCTGTAGGAAGGATGTCAAGGCTCTGGAAAGGGTGCAGAGCAGATTCAGTAGCAGCTTTCAAAAGGGAATTGGGAAAAATACTTGAAGGAGAAACATTGCAGGGATATGGGGAAAGAGCAGGAGGGGGGTGGGGCTGACTGGATTGCTCTGCGAAAGAGCCGGCACCGACTCGATGGGCCGAACGGCCTCCTTCTGTGCTGTACTATTCTGCAATTCTACGATGGCACAGTCTGATCCAAGTCCGCCTCTGCGGGGTCGCTCCTTCGATCAGATGCCTCACCATCGCAGGGGGAGCCAGTCATTTTTTCTCCACTGCTGCCTCTGACTGGCAGACGGAGACAGACTCGTATTTTTCACAATCACAGGACGTCCCAATGCGCGTCGCAGCCCATGAAGTGCTTTCAAAGCACGGCCATGCTTTTAGTGTAGGAAACGCGGCGGCCAATTTGCGCACAGCAACCCCCTCGCAGACAGCAATGAGGGGAAGTGGGACTAATTGGAGAGCTCTTTTCAAAGAGCCGGCACAGGCATGATGGGCCGAATGGCCGCCTTCTGTGCTGTATCCTTCTA
Organism: Somniosus microcephalus; assembly: GCF_052327205.1. Taxonomy (NCBI): domain Eukaryota; kingdom Metazoa; phylum Chordata; class Chondrichthyes; order Squaliformes; family Somniosidae; genus Somniosus; species Somniosus microcephalus. Next base: position 273,710,010 of record NC_140993.1, read on the forward strand.
TGAAACGAAGGAAGGGAGGAGAAAGCAGGCAGGTCGGATGGTGCATTTGAAGGTCTCTTCAAGCTTCAACAGGAGCACTGGCCACAGCAGGGAAGAAAGGTTGCAATGGGGAGAGGTTGGATCCTGGAGGTTGTTGACTAATTTTGTTACACCGGTCTCTAAAGTATAGACTTATAATTGGGTTCTGAACTCTCGAGGCACTCCACAAACACAGTCGTCTTTAATAAGCTTTATTGGTAAGTCAAAGATTCAACAGTGAAACAGACTGTAAAGTCCTGTAAACTAGCTATTTTCAATAGACCAAAAAGAACAGATCATACCTAACTGATTTGCCAACTTACTCTCTCAGAACCTGTCATGATTCTGAAAACCTCTATTAGATCCCTCTCCATAAACTTTTATGTTTAAAAAAAAAAGCCCACATTTTTTTGAGCGTCAGACTAACAAAAATACCAGCTGCAGTGGACAGAATTTTTATGAGATGGCAAATGGCCAACAGAGAATATCACGGGTAGTGAGCGATCTAACGGGACAAGTGACGGCATAACATTTTACCAAATGCAACCACAGACTTGTTGGTGACCAAATTGTGATTTTTTATTTTGGCATATGTGGACCAGTTGTTTTTTTTAGCAAAATGAGCATCGATTAATGTTCTTGATGAATGCTGTCGTGGTTGGCTTCAAAATGTAGAGGCATTTATTCCTCAGAAAATTTGAGTTAAAAAGTCGCCTATCTTATCTGAGGCCGGTTTTCATAAGTTAGCCATGTTCTCTGTGACCCTGACAAGTTTCTGTTGTCGATCTTCAGGCCTTGTCTGTAACTTGCACAATACCGCCACTGGAATCTCAGCAAAGTGTGACACTGTAGCGGCCTTTACTTATTAGGATTTCTATAAACAGTAAGGGCACTATACCAGCAGATTTCCCATGTGGCATTGCTCACAGTGTGTCAAGAGGATACACTAAACTGCAACAGGAAATAAGTAGGGTGTTTACATGAAGTGCACACGAGATGCAAGACTTTTAATATGTGACTAGACGATCTAGCCTGGAATTGCACACACAGTCCAGATCAAATGTTGGTTTGGGTGTCGCAGCGGTCAATTTGCGGAACACCTCCGTTCAGTCCGTAAGGGGGACCCCGAGCTTCCGGTCGCCTGTCATTTTAATTCACCGCTCCATTCCCACTCGGACCTCGCCGTCCTCGGCCTCTTGTATTGTTCCACGGAAGCTCAACGTAAACTCGAGGAACAGCACCTCATCTTCCGATTAGGCACTTTACAGCCTTCCGGACTCAACATCGAGTTCAACAATTTCAGATCATAACCTCGGCCCCTATTACATTTTTCCTTTTAATTTTTTCCACCCCTTTGTTTTGGGTCCTTTTTTTCTCTTCCCCCCCCCCCCCCCCTTTCCTTTTGTTTCTCTCTCTCACCTGGCAGCTGTCCTTATCCTGCCAGTACACTTCACACCTAATCTCAGCTGCCTTTTGTCTCCACGGGCCCATTACCATCTCATCTGGCTTCGCATACCTTTTATTGTCTCTTTTACTTCTTTTGTTCGATCGCAGCTTTGCCTTCGATCTTTTTATTTTCTTTCCAGTTTTGAAGAAGGGTTTCAACCCAAAACATCAACTCAAATTTCTCTCCACGGATGTTGCCTGACCTGCTGAGTTTTTCCAGCATTCTCTGTTGTTATTTTGAATTTCCAATCGTACGTAGATGTAATTCGATTCCCGTTTTTAGTTTATACATTCCTTATTTTTATATTTTCATTGTACATTCATAGATCTACATTTATAATGGAAACTGCTATGTAAATTAGCCACGCTGTAATTATAACTTTTCTCCAGTGGCAGTGCTGCATCACCTCAAATCAAATCAAATCAAATCAACTTTTATTGTCATTGTTAGTGCACAAGTGCAGTACAACGAAATGTAGGCTTGCGGTTCCCAAGAGTGTTCAATTTGGATTAGGACACTTAAACATTTCAACATACATTTGTACATATATATTAGCATAAATATGACCATAATAAAGTGCATCGGCAGGTGTGCAGGCTTTAGTGTTTATTTGTGGAGTTCAGTAGGATGACAGCCCTGGGAAAGAAGCTGTTCCTAAATCTGGTCGTACGAGTGCGAATGCATCTGTAGCGTCTCCCAGATGGCAGGAGGGTGAACAGACTGTGGCTGGGGTGGGTAGGGTCTTTGATGATGGACCGTGCCCTCCATAGGCAGCGTTTCTGATATATATGTTCTATGGTCGGTAGCCGGGTGCCGGTAATGCGTTGTGACAAGTTTACATTGGCAGTTTACATTCTAAATGTGGACATAGGAATCTATCATGCATGCAAATATGATTTTTAACACATTACTTAGATGTTCACTTAAACTGTTGAAAAATACCTAACATAATTAAAAGGTGACTTTGCTTGCCCAAACTTGGTTTGTGTTTGGAGAGCATATTTTTAAGTTGATGGTGTTAGACTGTCTTGTGATAGATCTTTTTTATAGCTCTTAAATAATAGATGCAGTGAAACACTCCACGACATAAGGGCCCGGACACGTGCGGTCCTGGTGACAGCGAACTGTCAACGTCCACCGTCATTTCGCCTTTGAAACTGACGGCAACTTCAGGATGTAGCGCAGGCGCAGCCTAACGCAGAAATCCTTAAGTTGCGGTCTGTCATTCACGGCTCCGACACAGGCTGCGCCGTGCCCCGCCGCTGCGCCCACTCCATCCCCCCCCCCCCCCCAAAAGAGCCTGCGATCAGTGTATTAACTGATCTGACTTAAACTCCCCCTTTTCCGAACAAATATCGCTGTTCGAAACTCCGTAAAATGTTGACCCGTTCAAATAAGGTGTAACTGGGTTTTTAACGACGATCTGAGTAACAACTGCTGATAAACAACTGTTCTGGCCCTGAAGAACTAACTTTACACCGGTGGAACGTCAAATTTCTCCATTAAGTAAAAAAATTATTAGATTTTAAATTTAATAAAATATATATATTTTTTAAAGTTTGTTCATGATATTTCAGCTTCTACCTTAACCCAGTGTATGTATAAAAAAAAATCTTTATTTTGCTCTAATTTTTTAAAAAAGTGATTATTAGTGCTTTCTAATTCCTGGTTCTCGGTCTGAGAGAATTCTGCATTGTGATTGGCTGCTTAGACAGCTTGTTGACATCACAGCAGCTCGCACTGGTGGATTCCCACTAGACTACGTTGATTTCAGCTGCACGTCGGAAAAGCCGAACCTCTGGCCACAGATCGTGAGATCTTTGTGGGAAGTTTACTTCAGTGCCAGTGACGAAGGCCTTTGCTTCGCTGCTGACTGCAAATTATGGGCCAAGGTCTTTTTGTGAGCTACATGCAATAGACATAAACGTATTATAAGTTATCGTGATCTGGGAGACTCCAGTATCCTAACCTGTGACTATCTTAACTTGCATGTTTCCGGAGGTCCTCAATTCACGGTTTAAGCCCTAAAATCACACGTACGTGACTACTCGCGCATTTGTTCCTCACAGGATCATATCAAGGAAAGAGGGAGGCAATCCCGTATAATGAACTAACAAACATATCTTTGCCTAGCGTACAGTCATTAAAACAAATGACTGTTCTGGTCTCGGTTATTGCGTCCTTGACTTATCACATTTTACATTCTGCAACTAGTGATGTTTAGACTGGAGTCTGCTGAATCTTCAGTTCTGTGTTCCTTCAGTGGGATCACTTTAAGGTGATGAATTAAGCGCATCCCATTAAAAGCATGTTGTTTTAACTGCAATGCTTCTTTTTAACCTTATAGCATGTTGGCACTAGTACACGAATTAAGTTCAGTGACATCCCATTGCACTTTCTCTAGTTGCCATGTTCAGATTTTTCTTTTAATATGGCTGTAGCTTGCGGATAGTTTGACTATTTTGACTTTAAAACATTTTCAAGGGGGTTAGTAGGCAAGTCATTTGTAAGAGAAAGGATCTCGCAATTGAGAACTGGGAGGGAAGGAGAGAGAATGCAAACTGAAGTACAGTAACCTGACCGAGAGGCAGAGCAGAAACTCAGTGGGTGGCGGAGAGCGACCAAGTAGGAAATCTGAAACAAAGTGAGGGAACAAACAGAAGAGGGAGGAAGGGTTCGAAAAAATGTTGGAGATGGGGGAAATTAGAAACTGCGAGGAGAAAGAGTAACTAAGAATGGAATAGGAGGAGAGGACTGTAATCGAAACCAGGAAAGACAAACTGAGTGGAGAGAGGAAGGAAGATGACTCGGAGAAATAGAAACAGAAACTGGGTCTGAACTGATGTTGCAATTGTTGATTCACAGTTCTCTCTCTCTTCAGCTTTTTTTATGTTGAATTTTTAATCAGCAGAAGATCAGAGGCTCGGAGAATTGGCCTGCTGACCTTTCTGATCCGAGCTCCATTCAGCAAACATCATTGGCAAACACCCAGTCTTGCCAAATTTACCCTTGGATATTTCATGCTGTGACTCCAATCACCCAGCCTCATTGCCGGTGCCGGTTTCATTAGCATTCAGTCGTAGTAATTCTTGTAATCCTTCTCGGCGTCCAACGTTGACGAACTTACTCCACAATGTTACTCAGCTGGCGTAATTGGAACTCATTTTTAAATTCTTTTGAAGTTGGCCCAAATTAAGAACTTTAAATAAAACACTAAACTCGTTTAGATTAGCTTCACCTGAGGCAGTCATTCAAACTTGTTACAGTTTTTAGGCGAGTGCAAAGGAACAATCAGGAGGAGGGGGGCGGGGGAACTAAATTGTGCGCTAACTTTCACACTTGAATTCCCAGTAAATGTTCTCATCATGCAAAGCTTTGCCCCAGATGTGCTAAATCGACTGCCCCCCCACCTTGTGCTTCTGCAAATAGAGTTGCAGAAACCCTTCTCATTTTTAAATTTATTGTAATTGGTGTTCGTGCGAGCACAGGTTGGATTTTATTTTGTCTTGGTTTAATTGTTTGGAAATGCTGGGGAAATGTGTTCAAATAAGCGGGTGTGTGCGCAGCGCAAGTCCTGTGCTGTAATCACCCACCTTAACAAAGAGATGCAGAGTAACAATGGAAGCAGCCAGCTTGGAATTGCTCAATACAAAATACAAGGCCGTTAACTTGAATGACGTGAAGTTAATCTTGAAACCAGTATTTGCATAAAAGTTCCACTGTAAATGCATCGAGTGGCAAATACTTCAGCTAGTTTTTTGAGGCTCTTGTTACACCTTTAATTATGTATGTCTTTCTATTTAATTTCGAGTTTAATGTTTGTAACTACATATCTTTTACTAAATGAGCAGCATAAAATATGCAGGATATATTGCATAGTCACCCCATTCAATTGTGCCAAACTTTAATATGTTCTAAATATAGCAAAGCTGTAACTTGCCCACTTGCTCATTCTCACTGACCTCCATTGGCTTCTTGTTCTCCAGTGAATTGAATTCAGAATCCTCGACTGTATTGTAAACCCCTGGATGACCTCGGCCCATCCTGTCTCCAGTTTCCTCCAGCCCTCTGTCTCTGCCTGTGCCCTTTGGCACTCTGACCCGAGCCGAGCCTCCCCTATCCCGTCCCACCATCAGTGGCAAAACTTTGAACCATCTCAGCCCTGCCTCTCTAGAGCCCCCGCCCTAAAACCCTTCCTCCTTGCTACCTCTGTCCCCTCCTTGAAAATCATTCTCCAAACCCATCTCCTCCGCCACTCTCTTGGTCACCTCTCCTAATTAGTACACTTCTGTACAACAATGTCTGACGTGTAATTCTTTAAAGGTACTACATAAATACAGGTTGTTGTATACTTCCCCAGTGTCAGCTGTGGCTCAGTGGGCAGCACACTTGCCTCCGAGTCAGAAGGTTGTGGGTTCAAGTCCCACTCCAGGGACTTGAGCACAAATCTAGGCTGACACTCCAGTGCAGTGCTGAGGGAGTGCTGCACTGTCGGAGGTGCCGTCTTTCGGATGAGATGTTAAACCGAGGCCCCGCCTGTTCTCTCAGGTGGACATAAAAGATCCCATGGTACTATTTCGAAGAAGAGCAGGGGAGTTATTACCCGATGTCCTGGCCACTATTTATCCCTTAATCAACATAACAAAATCAGATTATCTGGTCAATATCACATTGCTGTTTGTGGGACCTTGATGTGTGCAATTTGGCTGCCGCGCTTGCCTACATAACAGTAACTACACTTGAAAGAAATTAATTGGTTGTGAAGTGCTTTGGCATTTTCTGAGGATGTGAAAGGTGCTATATAAATTGAAGTTTGTTCTTTTCTCTGGGCTTCACTACCTGTCTCTCTCTTTATGTTGACTTGTTTGGGGTGTCATGGAAAGTAGCTAATTAGCAAATCGTGTCACTCCACAAGAGGAGAAGTTGCCGTTATAAGGAATATATAACCCAAAGAGTGGTGAGAATGTGGAACTCGCTACCACAGGGAGTGGTTGAAGCGAATAGTACAGATACATTTAAGGGGAGGCTCGACAAGCATATGAGGGAGAAGTGAATCGAGGGTTATGCTGATAGATTTAGATGAGGAAAGACGGGAGGAGGCTCGAGTGGAGCATAAACACCAGCATGGACTGGTTGGGCCGAATGGCCTGTTTCTATGCCGTACAAATAGTTGAGGCTTGTAATAAGGGAACATCTATAATTATGGGGGATTTTAACTATCATATTAATTGGACAAATCAAATTGGGCAGGGCTGCCTTGAGGATGAGTTCATTGAGTGTATTAGGGATGGGTTTCTTGAGCAGTATGTAACTGAACCGACCAGGGGGCAAGCAACCTTAGATTTGGTCCTGTGTAACGAGACGGGATTAATTAAAAATGTCCCAGTAAAGGATCCCCTTGGAATGAGTGACCATAACATGGTTGAATTCCATATTCAATTAGAGGGTGAGAAGGTTGGATCTCAAACAAGTGTGCTAAGCTTGAATAAAGGAGACTATGAAGGTATGAGAGCGGAATTGAGTAGAGTGGATTGGGAAAATAGATTAAAGGGTAAGACGATACATGATCAGTGGTGTACATTTAAGGAGTTATTTTACAACTTCCAAAAAAAATATATTCCACTGAGAAGAAAAGGGTGTAAAAGAAAAGACAGCCATCCGTGGCTAAGTAAAGAAATTAAGGATAGTATTCGACTAAAAACAAGGGCATATAAGGTAGCCAAATCTAGTGGGAGGATAGAGGATTGGGAAAACTTTAAAAGACAGCAAAAAATAACAAAAAGATTGATTAATAAAGGGAAGATAGATTATGAAAGTAAATTAGCAAAAAATATAAAAACAGATAGTAAGAGTTTTTATAGTTATAATAAAAAGAAAAAGGGTGGCTAAAGTAAATGTTGGTCCCTTAGAGGATGAGACCGGGAAATTAATGGTGGGAAATATGGAGATGGCAAAAACACTGAATGAATATTTTACATCAGTCTTTACAGTAGAAGACACTAAGAATATCCCAACACTGGACAAACGGGGCTGACGGGGGGGAGGAGCTAAACACGATCAAAATCACGAAGGAAGTGGTACTCGGTAAAATAATGGGACTCAAGGCGGATAAATCACCTGGACCTGATGGCTTACATCCTAGGGTCTTGAGGGAAGTGGCGGTAGGGATTGTGGATGCATTGGTAATAATTTTCCAAAACTCCCTGGACTCGGCAAAGGTCCCGGCAGACTGGAAAACTGCAAATGTAACACCCTTATTTAAAAAGGGCAGTAGACAGAAGGCTGGAAACTATAGACCGGTTAGCCTAACATCTGTGGTAGGTAAAATTTTGGAGTCCATTATTAAGGAGACAGTAACAGGACATTTGGATAATCATAATTTAATAGGACAAAGTCAGCATGGTTTTATGAAGGGGAAGTCATGTTTGACAAATTTGCTGGAGTTCTTTGAGGAAGTAACGTATAGGGTGGATAAAGGGGAACCAGTGGACGTAGTGTATTTAGACTTCCAAAAGGCATTTGACAAGGTGCCACACAAAAGATTATTGCTTAAGATAAAAAATCACGGGATTGGGGGTAATATTCTGGCATGGATAGAGGATTGGCTATCTAACAGAAGGCAGAGAGTTGAGATAAATGGTTCATTCTCAGACTGGCAATCAGTAACTAGTGGTGTTCCGCAGGGGTCAGTGCTGGGTCCCCAACTCTTTACAATCTATATTAACGATTTGGAGGAGGGGACCGAGTGTAACATATCAAAGTTTGCAGATGATACTAAGATGGGAGGGAAAGTAGTGAGTGAGGAGGACATAAAAAACCTGCAAGGGGACATAGACAGGCTAAGTAAGTGGGCAAAGATTTGGCAGATGGAATACAATACTGGAAAGTGTGAGGTTATGCACTTTGGCAGGAAAAATCGTAGAGCAAGTTATTATCTTAATGGCAAGAAACTGGAAAGTACTGAAGTACAAAGGGATCTGGGGGTCCTGGTGCACGAAACTCAAAAGGTTAGTATGCAGGTGCAGCAAGTGATTAAGAAGGCCAATGGAATGTTGGCTTTCATTGCTAGGGGGATAGAATATAAAAATAGGGAGGTATTGCTTCAGTTGTACAAGGTATTGGTGAGACCGCACCTGGAATACTGCGTACAGTTTTGGTGTCCATACTTAAGAAAGGACATACTTGCTCTCGAGTCAGTACAAAGAAGGTTCACTCGGTTAATCCCGGGGATGAGGGGATGGACATACGAGGAGAGGTTGAGTAGATTGGGACTCTACTCATTGGAGTTCAGAAGAATGAGAGGCGATCTTATTGAAACATATAAGATTGTGAAGGGGTTGGATCGGGTGGAAGCAGGGAAGATGTTCCCGATGATGGGTGAAACTAGAACTAGGGGGCATAGCCTTAGAATAAGGGGCTGCTCTTTCAAAACTGAGATGAGGAGGAACTACTTCACTCAGAGGGTGGTAGGTCCATGGAATATGCTGCCCCAAAAAGCTGTAGAAGCTACATCATTACATAAATTTAAAACAGAAATAGACAGTTTCCTAGAAGTAAAGGGAATTAAAGGTTACTGGGAGCGGGCAGGAAATTGGACATGAGTCTAGGTTCGGATCGGTCATGGCCCTGTGGGTAGCGGAGCGGGCCCAGGGGCCGTGTAGCCTGATCCTGCTCCTATTTCGTGTGTCTAATTCTGTTAGATTCAGGAGATGGTTCTGTGATAGTGGATTGGCGGTTAGGATCAGATCAGCCATGATCTTATTGAATGGCGGAGCAGGCTCGAGGGGCCGATTGGCCTACTCCTGCTCCTATTTCTTATGTTCTTATAATATAAAACATTCAACCTATATATTATCCACCAGCTAAAAACTGTCTTCCTGGCAGCTGGCTTTGGTGAGTCTGGGCAGTTTTATATTTAGCTGTGTAACACCCACCCGTCCACACTCGGGAACCCAGCAGAACTAGCGCGCGTCTCAAGCAATATAAAAGCCCCTCGAAAGTATCCAAGACCTTTTATTGTAGTATTCACTAGAAAGGAGGCTGATGGGTCACGGTAACAACATTTTGAATGTATTCATTTTTTTCTGTTAGAGAATGGAGCTGATTCTACTTGCAAATCAACTGAAAGGTATCGGAAATGAAGCATTTAGACAACGGCATTACCATGTTGCAATCCAGAAATATGATGAAGCTTTGCACATCCTGCAGAGTTTGCAGCCATTCGGGAGGTAAGAATTGTTTTTTGAGTTTGGAGATGTTGCACAGGATTCCCGTAATGTGGCCCTTCCCATCAGCGTCCTTCCTCCAGGTTTCAGTAGAGTGCCGAGGAGGGTCAATATAAAATGGGTTGCAGGGCTGTGATTTCTATTTTGGAATCAAATCCCTCTATTGGGGCTTGTGGCAGGAGGCTGAGCAAAACATTTCGCTCCTTGCCTGTGCCATTGAGTGAGCTGGCCACTCGGGGGCTGCCTGTTGTTTGCCGTTTCCATCCTTCGTCCCCCCCTCCATCTCGGAACTTGATATCTCTGGTGCACTGCTGTGAGAACACGGGGGGTGGGGGGCTGCTCCTGCAGTGAATTTTTGTGCGGAGGGATAAAGCATACAATTTGCAAGATAAGGGAGTGAAGGGGTTATGGGGAGCGGGCGGGCGGGGGAGTGGCTTTGAGCCCAAGATCAGCCATGATCTTATTGAATGGGGGAGCAGGCTCGAGGGGCCGAGTGGCCTACTCCTGCTCCTATTTCTTATGTTCTTATACGTCAGCTCTTGATGTGACGCTCGGCCTACATGCTTCAACACGTTGCACGGTTTTTTCAAACGTGTGAACATTTGGGTGAATTGTGTGATAATTGATACTTACTTCAGTTTATTGAACAGCATTAAAATGAAGCGCACCGTGGCCAGGTATAAGTCGCTGTCGATTCGGAGAAACACTGCTCCATAAATGTGCTGTAACTCCCAAGATGAGATTATCACACAATAATCCCTACTGTACCGCTTGACTGCTGCATTTCACAGAACATTAATTGAGATTGACAGTTGATAAAGGAACAGTATTTCAATTTAATTATTCATTCTCTTTGTGTATGTACCTGCACATGTGCTCGCTGTCTCCTCCCTCTCATCTCGGATGTTTTTATACAATATTTATAACTGTAATATGTATATACCTATAATATATTAAAAAGTTAACACCTGCATGCACTTTCTGTCTACAGAACCTTACTTCCCATTGTCACACTTTTGTGCCAACATTTTCCATTATAAATTCCTATGTCTACACTTATAATGGCAACTGCCTGTATAAACATTGTAATTCCACCCTCCCAGCAGTGGTGGCGCTTTAATAGCCTGCCGAGGCTCAGTGAGTAATGGCCCCTCCAAACAGCAGCAGTTACTGGACAGTGATCGGATGATGGGGCCTGCTCAACTCTTCCAGTGCTCTAGCTGAAAGTTGTCTCTGTTTTCAGTTTGCTCCCCTCTGGAAAGCACTGACTCGCACAGTAAATTAAATTACAACACTTTATGGCGCTTGAACACAGAAAATCTTTTACCGGTCAGAAATAAAAATGCTTTTTGTTTTTAACTAGCAGAACCAGGATTTCATCAGAAGCCGTAGAATTGTCCTTATGTCTGAGCGATTTAAATAACTCAGTGGCCTCGTCCCTGCCTGTCTCTCTAACCTCCTTCAGCCCACCCCAGCTTGTGCAGTCCCCTCTCCTATCACCATCAGCCTTGGGTTACCAGCTCGGGTTTGATGTATTCCTGGAGATTTGATCATGTGACATTTGATCACATGGTGTTTGATCACGTGACACCACTCATGCTAATCGCATCATATTTGATCACATGACATTTGCTCATTGTTTGCAGATGTTACTGCATTTACCTTAGCTGAGTGTCTCCATGTCACCAAGTCCTGAATAGAATATTTGACTGTTTTGTAGTGAGATGAATAACATAATTTATAAATCAAAGAAAGAACACAAGAATAGAAAGATTTAATGATAAGTAATGTGATGAATGAGAAGCGGCAGGTAAATTCACTGATTCAACAAAACATCATCAATATAAATAACTTCGAACTGAAGTTTTCGTACGATTGTCTGACGTTTTACGATACACAGCAAGTTATAAACCTAGTAAATAAAACCAAAACCAAACCTAATTCAATTCACTGACTCCCGCACCTCACCACTGAAGCCCAGCTTCAGAGAGGGTCTGGCTCAATCCTCCCAACAACACCAGAGCGTGCCCGACTCCCGGAACGTTATACAACAGCGCACAACACAGGCCGACAGGAACTCTCCCTCCCCAGTTTGTGTTTCTCTCTCCCTCCCCAGTTTGTGTTTGTCTCTCTCTCTTCCCCAGTTTGTGTTTCTCTCTCTCTCCCCCCAGTTTGTGTTTCTCTCTCTCTCTCTCCAGTTTGTGTTTGTCTCTCCCTCCCCAGTTTGTGTTTCTCTCTCTCTCTCTCTCTCTCCCCAGTTTGTGTTTCTCTCTCTCTCTCTCTCTCCCCAGTTTGTGTTTCTCTCTCTCTCTCCCCAGTTTGTGTTTCTCTCTCTCTCTTCCCCAGTTTGTGTTTCTCTCTCTCTCTCTCTCTCTCTCTCCAGTTTGTGTTTCTCTCTCTCTCTTCCCCAGTTTGTGTTTCTCTCCCTCCCTCCCCCAGTTTCTCTTTCTCTCTCCCAGTTTGTGTTTCTCTCCCTCCCTCCCCAGTTTGTGTTTCTCTCCCTCCCTCCCCCAGTTTCTCTTTCTCTCTCCCAGTTTGTGTTTCTCTCCTCCCTCCCCCAGTTTGTTTCTCTCCCTCCCTCCCCCAGTTTCTCTTTCTCTCTCCCAGTTTGTGTTTCTCTCCCTCCCTCCCCCAGTTTGTGTTTCTCTCCCTCCCTCCCTCCCCCAGTTTCTCTCTCTCTCTCTCCCAGTTTGTGTTTCTCTCCCTCCCTCCCCCAGTTTGTGTTTCTCTCCCTCCCTCCCCCAGTTTGTGTTTCTCTCCCTCCCTCCCTCCCCCAGTTTCTCTCTCTCTCTCCCAGTTTGTGTATGTGTCGCTCTCTCCCTCCCTCAGTTTGTTTGTCTCTCTCTCCCCCAGCTTCTCTTTCTCTCTCCCAGTTTGTGTATGTGTCGCTCTCTCCCCCAGTTTGTGTATGTGTCGCTCTCTCCCTCCCCCAGTTTGTGTTTCTCTCCCTCCCTCCCCCAGTTTCTCTTTCTCTCTCCCAGTTTGTGTATGTGTCACTCTCTCCCTCCCCCAGTTTGTGTTTCTCTCCCTCCCTCCCCCAGTTTCTCTTTCTCTCCCAGTTTGTGTATGTGTCGCTCTCTCCCTCCCTCAGTTTGTTTGTCTCTCTCTCCCCCAGTTTCTCTTTCTCTCTCCCAGTTTGTGTATGTGTCGCTCTCTCCCTCCCTCAGTTTGTTTGTCTCTCTCTCCCCCAGTTTGTGTTTCTCTCCCTCCCTCCCTCAGTTTGTGTTTGTCTCTCTTCCTCCCCCAGTTTGTGTTTTTCTCTCTCCCTCCCTCCCTAATGGTCCATTTCCGTCTTGTAATTTCTACATAATTTTGTCTTCTCGCTCATGTTTTAAGTTAACGAAGACGTTCTGTTTCTAGGGAGCTGGCTGTGCTATTCTGCAACAGGTCGAATGCCCTTTATAACCTGGAAATGTGGCAACATGCTTTTGAATCTGCACATTATGCTACTGCCATGGATGCTACTTATATCAAGGTAAATGTGTGTGTATATCTCACTATCTCATGGCGTTGATCATGGTGAGTTGGTGTATGTGTTGAAGTGTGAGGCGTACAGGGAACCTGTGTTACACACAAGGCTGTTAATTTAGGTTGCATGGTTATTTGTGTTTCCTAACAACTATATCGCGAACGGTGGCATAGTGGTAATGTCACTGGGCTAGTAATCCAGAAGGTCTGGACTAATGATCCAAATCCCACCACGGCAGCTGGGGAATTTCAATTCAGTTAATTAAGTAAATCTGGAATAAAAAGCTAGTATCAATAATGGTAACTGACATAAATCAGTCATTCATAAAAGAAAGACTTATGAAATGATGCGCCCTGCGGGTGGCGCTGTCCAGGGAGAGTATAAATACTCGGGCACGGGCCCAGCTTGCGCAGGACTTTCTTAACAGGAACTAGTGAAGGACACGACTAGACTTCCATGTTGTGAAACAGTTGATTAAAGCTTTGTTTAACGCTTAGACCAAGTGCCTAGTAGTTTTCTTACGTCAGTATCCATGAAACTATCGAATTGTCGTAAAAACCCATCTGGTTCGTTAATGTCCTTTAGCGAAGGGAATCTGCCGCCCTTACCCGGTCTGGCCTATATGTGACTCCAGACCCACCGCAATGTGGTTGACTCTTAACTGCGCCTCTGAAATGGCAATTAGAGAACGAATAAAAAAATATATATAGCACGGTTAATGTATAAAAACATCTCCAGGCGTTTTATCGGACAAAAACAGGTAAAGGCTCCTCCACACTCAATTCACATGCACTGTAACAT
>NC_140993.1:274421236-274463736 GCF_052327205.1 Somniosus microcephalus
TGAGGAATGGAGGATGGGGGAGAGAGGGAGACTGAGGAATGGGGGATGAGGGAGAGGGAGACTGAGGAATGGGGGATGAGGGAGAGAGGGAGACTGAGGAATGAGGGAGAGAGGGAGACTGAGGAATGAGGGAGAGAGGGAGACTGAGGAATGGGGGATGAGGGAGAGAGGGAGACTGAGGGATATGGATGAGGGAGAGAGGACTGAGGGATGAGTGAGAGAGGGAGACTGGGTATTGTGGGTCAGGGGTCTGCAGAGAAGGGGACTGGAGGATAGGGAGATGGGAATGGGGGTCGGAGAGAGAGAAGGAGACTGTGGAATGGGGATAAGGAGAGAGAGGGAAACTGGGCATCAAGGGGATTGGGGCTCTAGCAGGGGGTGAGAGAGCGAGGCTGGGGTGGGTGTGGAGACCAGCAGAGCCGGGAGCAGCAGCAGCAGCGATGTGGTGAGTGGGTGCGGAGCAGAGAGTGGAGCTGCCAGTAGAGGGGTGAGTGAAAGCTGGGACTTTACTGTAGGTAAACAGTGAAAGGTTCTTTCCAGTGGTGGGCCAATGGGCAGCAAGAAACTGGAGACCAAAGATTCTCACTGGAAGAACCAAGAGGGAAAAGGCGAAGGGAAATTAGGCCGTGGGCTCCTTCACTACAAGTGGCTTTTGAGGCAGAGGCTAAAACATTAGTTAAATGGGAATGATATAGTATTTGAAAAGCAGGAACATAAAAGGATCTGTGGAAACGTGATTACAGGAGAGAGCGTCTGCACTGGTTCAGGATCAGAATGCTGCAATTTCTATAATTCTATTAAAACTCCCCGTCACTGCGTCCGATCCCAGGGAGTGGTTTAGAGATGTTGGTGCTGAGTGAGTTTAGGACGATGTGAGAAGAGCCTCGACCGCAGAGCCTGCTGACCATTGTGCGATCTCTCGGTTTGCTTCAGATCAGTCTGTGCCTGCTGGTTTGGCGGGCAGGCTAAGGACAGATCAACTCCGACTCAGGTTTCCAGTTCAGATTTGTCACCTTCTCATAGAACCCGAGTCCAAACCAGATTCCAAGGAGATAGAGAGCGAGATGGGGCCTGTTAAAAGTGTCAACAGGGGAGTCTGATTGCGCCTGTGCAGAGCAGGTTGTAGTGTCAGGGTGAATAGCAGCAGGTTATAGGATTATTACCAGTTACAGGTAAAGTATAGGAGCATTATACCGATTACCACCAGTTACGTATGGACTACCAGTGAGTTATTCTTTACTGTTGGTTATTTGGGGAATCGAAGTGTTACCAGTATTACTAATAGTTATCAGTGTAATTTCAGTGAGTTACCATTAGTTACTGGTGGAATCAAAGTTCCTCCCAACTCTGGTTTCTCCTCCGTGAATCGCTCCCCCATATTTGATCACTCCTCTTCCCCGCCCTCCGCCTCCCCTCGTTCCCCGCCCTCCGCCTCCCCTCGTTCCCCGCCCTCCGCCTCCCCCGTTCCCCGCCCTCCGCCTCCCCTCGTTCCCCGCCCTCCGCCTCCCTCGTTCCCCGCCCTCCGCCTCCCCCCCACTCCCCGCCCTCCCCCGTTCCCTACCCTCCCCATTCCCCACCCTCCGCCTCCCCCTTTCCCCCGCCCTCCGCCTCCCCCCCCTCAGTTTACCCCTCTTCCCCTGCTCACTGGTGGCCTCCCGGTTCTTGGAACTTCTCGCACAAGAGCTGCTGGCGCGAAACCACAAGCCAAAATACTCAACTCCAGGGAGCCCGACCTTTATAAAGTAAATGCAATAACATTTGTGGATATCTTGTGATCAGATGTCATGTGATCAGATATCACATGGTCAGATGTCATGTGGTCAGAACGTGACATGCTGAAACATCCAGGAACGTCTCCCACTAGTGGACAGCCCTAGACTACAAGTAACTGCTGCACAGAATGCCTCCTGCATGGCACTGAGACCCCAAGTATGCTCATGCAGGAAGTTAGGGATAGCAGGCAGGTCCTTTTTGGAATGCATAGGCTGAAGGCCCCAACTGAAGGCAGCTCAGGAGATGGGCAGGGCTGTAAGCATGTAACCTCACACACCGACCTGCAGTGCAGGAATGACCGTACCAGGCCAGGCAACTTAAGAGGGGCCAGCCACACCTGAGCGTGCACTGAGCAAGTCTACCTGCAACAGCGACCTTTCCTCACACTGTGTTGATGTGCCCAGGAGCCAGCCCAGTGTCCTTCACACCTCCAGATATCACTTGCAAGTATTCTTTCACTCACACTCGCATACAGTCACTCCGCTAAAGGCCTCCCAATGAATCCAATTACTACATGGTGCATGTAGCTGTAACTCCCCCTCACCCCTCCCAGTACTCTATCTCACGCAGAGTATATGGGTCAGAGACTGGGCTAGCTCTGACCCATGCTGACCGTGAGCAGGGCTCCCCACTCGGAGCACCAGACCATGGACTCATCCCTGTGATCCGGCAACAGTTAAATCTATTGCACTTCAATGCCAAATTTTAAACTGTCGGCATTGCTGGATTATTCAAATAATTACTGACTGCACCTAACTAAACATTTCTTGAGAAATCTTTGAGAGCTGATTAAAACTAAAAAAAAAATCGAAAAGCAGCTTCAAGTGATTCCTAGGTGTTAGATCCATGATTCTTAGAGTATGATGTTTTCCAATAACTACACGGAGGCTGTAACTTAACAATCAACAGGTGTTTACTGGAGGAGGGTAGTCTAAAGACTGGGGGTACAGAGGCATGCTCAAAGCTTATATACAGGTGTGGTCACTGCCGGTACTACAGTATACAGGAGCTGTAAAAGTAGTTCTCTCTTAAAGTTACATACACTACAATTCCTCCCCTTTTCGATTAGCAGTACCCATAATATGCAAATAACAATTAACACTTTAACATGAAAATTAAACAGAAATAGTCCATTTATAGATTCAGTCTTTGGGGCGGCTTCCTGATCCTTTCTGGGTAGCGCCTTTCCTGAGGTTCTTGTTCTTGGTGCAGAGGCGATTCTGGCCCCCTTTCATCGGTTTCCACTGCTACTGTTTCTGAGGTAGATGCTACCGGTATGTCAGGTTCATCCCCAGGTACGTGAGTCATGGGGTTGACTCGTTCCTGTGACGCTAAGATCTGGTCCTGTGGAGATTTCTTGCTGTTGGTTTTCTTCCCTGACCTGCAGGCTCTTGCTATGTGTACTGCTTTTCCACACTGTCTGCACACTTGGTCCTTGAACCAACAATCCTTCTGGTCGTGTGTTGTTCTGCCGCAGCGATAACACTTCCCTGCTCCATATCACATTTCATTGGTGCCATATTCTTGCGGTCTCCGTTGTCTCTCTGCAGCACCCCGTGCGGCTGCTTCGTGTGATACTGCCATGCTGAAAGCCTTGTCCAGCGTAAGATCCTTTTCTGATAGAAGCCGTTTCTGGGTTCCTTCACTTTGAAGCCCACACACAAACTTGTCCCTTAACGTATCTGATAGTCCCGCTCCAAACTGGCAGTGTTTCGATAGCTTGCGCAGTTCCGTTAAGTACTCAGCATTACTTTCGTCTTTATGCTGGTTCCTTTTGTGGAACTTAAATCTTTCTGCTATCAGCAGCGGTGTGGGGCTTAAGTGGTCCTGTAGGATTTCTACTATGCTTTCGAAATTCTTATCCACGGGCTTCTCTGGGGTTATCAGGTTTCGCAGTCAGCCATAAGTTTTTGCACCCATGGAATTTAACAAAACCAGTGCTTTCCTAACATCTGGCACTTCATTCGCGCTGCAGTACACCTCAATGCGTTCCACATATGTCGCCCAATCTTCGACTTCATTGTCGAACGCAGTGATTCTGCCACTCTTTGCCATCCCTGGGTGTGATTTAACTGTCTAAAATGGCGTCTCCCGCGCTCTCCCTTCTTCTCCGCTGGCACAAAATGGCGTCTCCCGCGCTTTCCTTCCTTCCCGCGCTCGCCCTTCTTCTCCACTGTGGCTTCTAAAAATGGCGTCTCCCGCGCTCTCCCTTCTTCTCCAAGGCTCAATGGCGTCTCCCGCGCTCTCCCTTCTTCTCCCCGCGGACGCGGTTCAGCCCTTGAGCCCTGGCTGTGCTCTGCGCGTTCTCCTGTGCGCCTTTCCCATTGCCGTCGCTCGGTCCTGAACCCGGCTGCTGCTTTACCCTCTCTCTCTCTCTGTTTGTTTTTCCTCGACGATGCTCTGTTTTCAACCCCCGGCCATGCCCTGTGCGCTTCACCCTCTCTCTTACCCCGTCGATGCTGCTCGGCTTTTCTACGCCGTCGGTCGGCTCCAGCCGCCGCTGTCCGGGAAGGGTGTGCGCTGTACCTGTTGCCAGTCTGTTGCTGGATCGTCGTGGCTGGGGAACCAAGCCCGGCTCTCAACAGCCTCTCCTGCGATGTTTACTCTCTGCCGGATGACTGGGCGGTTGCTCATGGTCGACGCCCGTGCTTCTGGCCTCGACTTTCTTTCACCGTCCTCCCGGAGTGAATTCTTGAAGGGAAATGCAGAGTTGCAGGCAGATTCGAATCGACCTCGTCGCCACTGTTAGATCCGTGATTCTTAAAGTAGGATGTTTTCCAATAACTACATGGAGGCTGTAACTTAACAATCAACAGGTGTTTACTGGAGGAGGGTAGTCTAAAGACTGACAGTACAGAGGCATGCTCAAGGCTTATATACAGGTGTGGTCACTGCCGGTACTACAGTATACAGGAGCTGTAAAAGTAGTTCTCTCTTAAAGGTACATACACTACACTAGGTGAGGAGTTTTTTAAGACCAGCCATAAGACCAGCTGTGTCTCAGTGGGTAGCACACTCGCCTCTGAATCAGAAGGTTGTGGGTTCAAGTTTCACTCCAGGGACTTGAACACATAAAACTAGGCTGATGCTCCAGTGCAGTGCTGAGGGAGTGCTGCACTGTCGGAGGCGCCGTCTTTCAGATGAGACGTTAAACCGAGGCCCCGTCTGCTCTCTCAGGTGGATGTAAAAGATCCCGTGGCACTATTTTGAAGAAGAGCAGGGGGAGTTATCCCCAGTGTCCTGGGGCCAATATTTCTCCCTCAACCAACATAGCAAAAACAGATGATCTGGTCATTATCACATTGCTGTTTGTGGGAGCTTGCTGTGCGCAAATTGGCCGCCGCGTTTCCTACATTACAACAGTGACTCCACTCCAAAAGTGGCTGTAAAGCGCGTTGAGACGTCTGGTGGTCGTGCAAGGTGCTATAGAAATGCAAGTCTTTCTTTCTATTTGATCAGAGGAGCTGTTTCACCAGTAGTTTTACCTCAAAAGCCTTTAAATCCATTCATTGTAACAAATTAATTTAAATCTAAATGTATTTTCTGTAAGTTCTGGTGTAATTGAATCAGGAAGTTCTTAGTCTTGTAAAATAAATTGGTCTCCCTACCAGGATATTCAAATCTCACTAGGGCTCTTGGCTTAGAGCCACACTACCTGTGATTCCTCAATTTACACTCCCAGTGGGTGAGTCTCCATGGCAGGATTGTGGATTAGTAAAATTTACCCTACCAGTTTTTAGTTCCGCTGGTTGGCTGTCTTCTTTGAGGCTTTGTATGTGCTTTGAATCTGTAGCCTCTTCTAGCCTGAAGCTATTGCAGCATGAAATGGCCAAAGAACGTTAATTATTTCTTACAAGTACAGGAAACTCTTTTTTATCCGGCAGCGACAGGACTGGCGTGGTACCGGTTGATCAAAAAGTCCGGATTACAGAGAGGTATACTTACCAAGGTACGAGAGCCCCTTACACGGCCACAGGTGCAGGAGTCCCGGTTACACGGCCACAGGTCCAGGAACCCCGGTTACACGGCCACAGATCCAGGAACCACGGCTACACGGCCACTAATATATAGTAAAACTTACCTGAACCTACTCCTGAATTTTGCCGGTTAAGAGAGATTTCCGGATATTTAGGTGCTGGTAAAAAGGGAATTTCCTGTAACAAGGAATCCAGGCCCTGCTGCTGTTTTAAAGGGCTGCTCCACTTTTGCTGGACAATATGAGGAGATTTGCCCCAACGTCGCCAATGCAGATTAAGCCAGTCGTCATCATTGTTCTAAATAACAACAGAAAATGCTGGAAGCACTCAGCAGGCCAGGCAACATCCGTGGAGAGAGAAACAGAGTTAACATTTCAGGTCGAAGACCCTTCGTCAGAACTGGGTTTTGACCTGAAACGTTGACTCTATTTTCTCTCCACGGATGTTGCCTGGCCTGCTGAGTTTTTCCAGCATTTTCTGTTGTTATTTCGGATTTCCAGCATCCGCAGTATTTTGCTATCGCAGCATCATTGTTCTTTCTTGCTTGATCACCCTGGTGTAGTTTTCTGACTTGGTGCTCACACTGGGTGAGGCTCCCCACTCGGAGCACAAAGTTGAAACATTTTGTTTAATGGCAACATGACTGTGCGGGACAGGCTCGCTGGGCCAGCGGGTCTTTTCCTGCCCGTCATTTATGTATCTTCGTAATAACCAGAAAATTCCCTGAGGTGTTTCAGGAAATTTACCCTTCTGTTTCCTACTTTTTAACCAGTTCCTTATCCGGTCCCATCTTCTGACCCAGATTCCCATGGCTTTTAATTTAATTAGAAGCCCTTCACGTAGGAAATAGATAAAGAGGTTCTTAAAGGTCGGCAGCAGTCAAAGTAGAAAAGTCACCTGGTCCGGATGGGATGCTGAGGGAAGTAAGGGTGGAAATAGCGGAGGCTCCGGCCACAATCTTCCAATGCTCCTTAGATATGGGGGTGATGCTAGAGGACTGGAGGATTGCAAATGTTACACCCAACAACAACTTAGATTTATATCGCACCTTTAACATAGTAAAACATCCCAAGGCACTTCACAAGAGCGTTATCAAACTAAATTTGACACCGAGCCACATAAGGAGCTGGTAGGGCAGAAGAGGTAGATTTTAAGGAGCGTCTTAAAAGAGGAAAGAGAGGCAGAGATTTTAGAGAGAGAGAAGTCCCGAGCTTAGGGCCTTGGCAGCTGAAGGCACAACCACTAATGGTGGAGCGATTGAAATTGGGGAAGCTCAAGAGGCCAGAATTAGAGGAGCTCAGAGATCTTGGGGGGTTGTGGGGCTGAAGGACATTACAGAGATAGGGAGAGGTGAGGCCATGGAGGGATTTGAAAACAAGGATGCAAACCCTGTTGAAAAAAGGGGAGAGGGATAAACCAGGTAACATGCGAATCAGCCTAATGCCAGTGGTGGGGAAACTTTTGAGACAATAATATGGGACAAAATTAGTTGCCACTTGGAAAAACATAGTTAAACAATGACAGCCAGTACGGATTTGTTAAAGGCAAATCGTGTTTGGCTAATTTGATTGAGTTCTTTGATGAAGTAACAGAACGGTTGGTGAGTGTACTGTGGTTGATATTTTGTATACAGACGTTCAAAAGGCGCTTGATAAAATAGTACATAATAGATTTGTTAGCAAAATCGCAGTTCATGGGATTAAAGAGTCTATGGCGGCGTATATACAGAATTGGCTAAGGGACAAAAAACAGAGTGGTGGTGAATGGTTGTTTTTCAGACTGGAGGGAAGTGTACAGTGGTGTCCCCCAGGGGTCGGTATTGGGACCACTGCTCTTTTTGATATATATTAATAACCTGGACTTGGGCATAATTTCAAATTTGCAGTTGAAGGTAGCAGGACAAGTTAAGAAGGCTGTTAAGAAGCATACAGGATACTTGGCTTTATATACCTCAATATTAACACCCCCACGACAGGCAGGAAGAGGTCCCAACCCGGCTAGTACATGCCTGTCGCCATTGTTACAGCGGCAGGTAGCGTGCCGTGCGAGTGCCCCGTCTTGGAGAGGCGGGACGCTTCATTAAGGTATTGAAATCAGGGTACCACAGTGCATCTGGGAGCCCAATTTAAATTGAACTTCTACCGTGTAGGATTCCCAGGGCTCGGGAAACCCGCCAGCGAAATGGAGGCGGGAACTGTCGGCTCCGGAAGGTAAGTGCTTTTTGTAGCACTCCTTGTGTGGCCAGGAAAAGCAGACAAAGCAGGAGTGCCCCCATCACCCCCAGCCCTGAATGCAGCCTTTGGCCTCCCTTCTGCCGACCATGGCCTCTCCCTAGGCCCCGCTGCGATCACGGCCAACACCACCACCCCCCCCGACCCACCCAGAAGCCCCGATTGGAAATCTGCTCCCCTCCCGATTGCCGTGGACCATCCCCAAGGGACCCCGGGTGTGACCTCCTGTCGCTGGTTTTCCCACCTGGGATGCCAGTCAGTTTGGCGATTTGGCCGTCTGCTGAGCGGGCAACAGAAGAAGAAAATTATAATGAGCTCCTGCCGTTAAATTCGGCGGCTCCTCCGCGGCCCTGGCTGTGCTGGGCTTCTCCCACACCCTCCACGCCTCCCCCTAAATATCAGGGGCATAGAGCACAAAAGCTAGGAAGTTATGCTGAACCTTCATAAATCACTGATTAGGCCCCAATTCTGGGCACCACATTTTAGGAAGGATGTCAAGGACTCAGAGAGTGTGCAGAGAAGATTTACAAGAATGGTACCAGGATTTACATGGAGAGAAGCTGGGATTGTTCTCCTTAGAAAAAAAGACTTGCATTTCTATAGCGCCTTTCCCGACCACCAGACATCTCAAAGTGCTTTACAGCCAGTGAAGTACTTTTGAAGTGTAGTCACTGTTGTAATGTAGGAAACGCGGCAGCCAATTTGCGCACAGCAAGCTCCCACAAACAGCAATGTGATAATGACCAGATTATCTGTTTTAGTGGTGCTGATTGAGTGATAAATATTGGCCCCAGGACACCAGGGAGAACTCCCCTGCTCTTCTTCGAAATAGTGCCGTGGGATCTTTTACGTCCACCTGAGAGAGCAGACGGGGCCTCGGTTTAACGTCTCATCCGAAAGATGGCACCTCCGACAGTGCAGCGCTCCCTCAGCACTGCACTGGACTGGAGTGTCAGCCTAGATTTATGTGCCAGGGACTTGAACCCACAACCTTCTGACTCAGAGAAGAGTGTTCTACCCACTGAGCCACAGAGCAGAAATGGTTAAGGGGCGATTTAATAAGTGCTGTGATGGTTGTTTGAAAGAGCTTAAATTAATCCCACTCCCCTGCTCTTTCCCCAGTTCCAATATGCATGATTTTGTATTGTTACATGAAGTTAAGTTGTTCTGATTGAACTGGGTTGCTCTACATCTTCAGCTGCTGTGAAATAAAACAGCTGAAGGATTTGTATCTAACCTCATCTTACCAGATGTTTTCTTAGTCTGCCTTTGAAAAGATTAAGGAAGCACTCATACATAATATATTGTCTAGTCAGATATTGAGAAGTGTAGATACACCCCTAAACATAAGACACTCAGATCACTTACAGGAGTGATCAACACTACTAACGTACGAACATACGAATTATAAGCAGGAGTCGGCCACTCGGCCCCTCGAGCCTGCTCCGCCATTCAATAAGATCATGGCTGATCCGATTACTCCACATTCCCGCCTACTCCCAATAACCTTTCACCCCCTTGCTTATCAAGATTCTATCTACCTCTGCCTTAAAAATATTCAAAGACTCTGCTTCCACCGCCCTCTGAGGAAGAGAGTTCCAAAGACTCACGACCTTCTGTGAGAAAAAATTTCTCCTCATCTCTGTCTTAAATGGGCGACCCCTTATTTTTAAACATTGATCCCTAGTTCTAGATTCTCCCACAAGAGGAAACATCCTCTCCACATCCACCCTGTCCAGACCCCTCAGGATTTTATATGTTTCAATCAAGTCACCTCTTCCTCTGTGAGAGCTTGCTGTGCACAAATTGGCTGCCGCGTATCCTACATTACAACAGTGACCACACTTCAAAAGTACTTAATTGGCTGTAAAGCACTTTGGGATGTCCTGAGATTGTGAAAGGCGCTATAGAAATGCAAATCTTTCTTTCTTAAATCTGTGTCCTCTGACCCTTCTGCCAGTGGAAACAGTTGCATCTTATTTACTCTATCAAAACCCTTCATGATTTTGAACACCTCTATGAAATCACCCCTTAGCCTTCTCTGCTCTAAGGAGCACAATCCTAGTGTCTCCAGTCTCTCCACCTAACTGAAGTTCTTCATCCCTGGTACCATTCTAGTGAATCTCCTCCGCACCCGCTCCAAAGCCTTGACATCCATCTTAAAGTGCGGTGCCCAGAACTGGACTTAATACTCTAGCTGAGGCCTAACCAATGATTTATAAAGGTTCAGCATAACTTCCTTGCTTTTGTACTCTATTGCTTTTATTTATGAAACCAAGTAAGCTTTTTTTAATAGCCTTATCAACTTGTCCTGTCACCTTCAAAGATTTCTGTACGCAACCCCCCAGGTTTCCCTGTTCCTGAACCCCTTTAAAATTGTCCCATTTAGTTTATGTTGCCTCTCCTCATTCTTCCTTCCAAAATGAATCACTTCACATTTCTCTACATTATATTTCATCTACCATGTGTCTGCCCATTTCACCAGTCTGTCTGTGTCCTCCTGAAGTCTGCTACTATCCCCCTCACTGTTTACTACATTTCTGAGTTTACTACAGGAAACTTTCTGGTATCCAGCACTGACGGGACCGAGCTGTTGCCGTTCCATCAAAACTGCCAGAGAAACCAGCGCCAATGTTAAAACATACGGAGCTTCTGAGCTCCGTGTGAAGCAACAAACCCTGTTGCTTAGCAACAGCTTCAAAACAGTCGGCGTAGTTTGCAAGCGTCTCTGTAGCTAAGCAACAGCTTCAGCTAGACCTTGCAGAGCCATGACTGGAGAAAAAAAGCAACAAGAAGTAAAAAAACTTATCTGAAACCACTCCTGAATTTTGCCAGTGGATAGAGCTTTCTGGACATTTAATCTCTGGTTAAACGAAAGTTTCCTGTAATATTATCTTACGTGACTCGGTGTCAAATGTTGTTTGATGACGCACCTGTGGAGTGCTTTGGGACCAGCTTAAAGGTGCCAAATAAAGTCAAGTTGTTGTTGTAGTTGTTAAACGAAATAACTCCTAATAAATCGGTATTCTGCTAATGAAGCTGCCCTCTCAGCTGTTGCTGGACCCTTATAGCCTGTGTCTCTGTCTCTGTGTTTATCTTAATCGGGGAGCTCCGATGGACAGGCCACATCGTCCGCATGCCCGATATGAGGCTCCCAAAGCAAGCGCTCTACTCGGAGCTCCGACACGGCAAGAGAGCTCCAGGTGGGCAGAGGAAACGCTTCAAGGACACCCTCAAAGCCTCCTTGGAAAAGTGTAACATCCCCATCGACACCTGGGAATCCCTGGCCCAAGACCGCACAAAGCGGAGGAGAAGCATCCGGGAAGGCGCCGAACACCTCGAGTCTCCTCGCCGGGAGCAAGCGGAAGACAAGCGCAAACAGTGCAAGGAGCGCACGTCAACCCAAGCACCCCACCCGCCCGTCCCTTCAACCACCGTCTGCCCCCCCTGTGACAGAGACTGTAGGTCCCACATTGGACTCATCAGTCACCTGAGAACTCATTTTTAATGTGGAAGCAAGTCATCCTCGGTTCCGAAGGACTGCCTAAGAAGAAGATGTTTCTCTTCCAATGTTCAGATAGAAGAGAACGCCTGCCACAACGCCCCTGTTGAGTATCCGGGACTACAAACTTCCCCATGACAATGGGTGTAAGGTGTTTATTGCTTGCCATAACAGGTTAACAAATTGCTTATCAATTAAAGTCTATGGGGAAACAACATCAAAACTTAGCTCATTTACATTTAGCTACCTCTTATCACCGTGCCTTTTTAAACTCCTGTAAATACACTTGGCTTTAAAACCCCAACGCTTAAAGGTAACCCTTTCTGTGGAATTCTTGAAACATGGCAGTCCTCACCTTTATACACATGAGGTGCAATTTTCCGACACCCCTCTCCACTGGAGGAGCCTCACACATTACAATCATATCAGAAAATTGCAGGTCCACTATCTCCAATTTTGAATCCGTTGATTTCAATTGGCATGACAACACAGGCAGCGCACCTGCAATTTTCCACTCAGCCGGAAGATGCGTGAGAGGCCTCAACAGTTGTTCAATGTCTTGAACTATTATATTCTTGGTTACTATTGGGGCATAGCATGGAAGAACTAGGAACGGAGGCAGCCTCAGTGAGATAGGGAGGTCTTGGTCCTTATGCTCAGTTCAGAGTAGCTGAGAGGGGCAAGGCCATGGAGGACCCGAAATGGTGCATGCCCTTTTTGTCTCAGGTTCGCCATAGGCCTTTGGGGTTGGGAGCCTTCTCACTGTAGCTTCTGACCAGTGGGCCTTGCAGCAGGTGACCATTACTGCTGCTGCAGGCCTGAAATGTGTGGTTTTCCGCCCCAGTTTCCAGCTGCAGTGCCCTGCCAAAGGGTAGACCTGTGCCTGGGGCACATGGAACTTGTAAACACTCACACTGCATGGCTACTCTACCAGATTAGCACCCATTCGGAGAATGGCAAAATCTGAAGGGGGAGGGTGAACAGTCAGAGGTCGTGGTTCACATTGGGACCAATGACATGGGTAGGAAGAGGGATGAGGTCCTGCAGCAAGAATTTAGGGAGCTAGGTAGCAGATTAAAGAGCAGGACCTCAAAGGTTGTAATCTCTGGATTACTCCCGGTGCCACGTGCTAGTGAGTATAGGAATAGGAGGATAGAGCAGATGAATGCGTGGCTAAAGAGTTGGTGCAGGAGGGAAGGCTTTAGTTTCCTGGATCACTGGGCCTGCTTCTGGGGAAGGTGGGACTTGTACAAGTCGGACGGGTTGCACCTGAACCAGAGCGGGACAAATATCCTTGCGGGGAAGTTTGCTAGCACTGTTCGGGGGGGTTTAAACTAAAATGGCAGGGGGTTGGGAACCTGAGCAGGGAGACAGAGGAAAGGGAAACAGGGATAAAAGCAAAAGATAGGAAGGAGAAAAACAAAAGTGGCAGTCAGAGAAATCAATGGTTTAAATCAAACGTGGCCACAGTAAATAATAATTCTAATAGGTCTAAGAGCGTTAAAAAAACAAGCCTGAAGGCTTTGTGTCTTAATGCGAGGAGCATTTGTAATAAGGTGGACGAATTGGCTGCGCAAATAGAGGTAAACGAATATGATTTGGTTGGGATTACGGAAATGTGGCTCAAGGATGGCCAAGACTGGGAACTCAACATCCAGGGGTATTCGATATTCAGGAAAGATAGGCAAAAAGGAAAGGGAGGTGGGGTAGCATTACTGGTTAAAGAAGGGATTAATACAATTGTAATGAAGGATATTAGCTCTGATGATGCGGAATCTGTATGGGTAGAATTGAGAAATACTAAGGGGAAAAAAACATTAGTGGGAGTAGTATATAGACCTCCCAACAGTAAGGCGGAGGTTGGGGATGGCATTAAAAGGGAAATTAAAGAAGCGTGCAATAAGGACACAGCAGTCATCATGGGTGACTTTAATCTACATATAGATTGGGCCAACCAAATTAGTAACAATACTGTGGAGGAGGAATTCCTGGAGTGTTTACGGGATGGTTTCCTGGACCAATATGTCAAGGAACCAACCAGAGATCAGGCCATCTTAGACTGGGTATTATGTAACGACAAAGGATTAATTAGCAATCTTGTTGTACGAGGCCCCTTGGGTCTGAGCGATCATAATATGATCAAATTCTTCATTAAGATGGAGAATGAAGTAGTTGACTCAGAGACTAGGGTCCTCAATTTAAATAAAGGAAACTATGATGGTCTGAGGAGCGAGTTGGGTAGGATTGATTGGGGAATGGCACTCAAAGGGTTGACGGTGGATAGGCAATGGCATACATTCAAAGACCGAATGGATGAGCTACAGAAATTGTTCATCCCAGTTTGGCATAAAAATAAAACAAAAAAGGTGACTCAACCATGGCTAACAAGGGAAATTAGGGATAGCATAAGATCCAAGGAGATGACATATAAATTGGCCAGAAAAAGCAGTTTAGGATTCAACAAAGGAGGACAAAGGGATTAATTAAGAAAGGGAAAATAGAATATGAGAGTAAGCTTGCAGGGAACATAAAAACAGACTGCAACCCACTGAAAAGTTCTACTGGCATCCAACCTGAAAGTGGTTCGGGCCTCCGGATTGCTGCAATGGGCACGTGACACGGGCGCACTGCTGATATCAAGCCCATTCGGTGCCCAACCCGAATGCTTCACCCAATAAATTCAGTTTGCCTCTAGATAAGTCAACAAATTGACTTGAAATAACAACAGAAAACGCTGGAAAACCTCAGCAGGCCAGGCAACATCCATGGAGAGAGAAACAGAGTCGACGTTTCGGGTCGAAACCCTTCTACAGAACTGAGAAAAAAAAGCAGGAAATGAAACAGATTAAAAGGCAGTTTGGGGGCTGGGAAATGGGGGAGGGGATGAAAGGAGAGACATTGAGAGATATTCAAGGCGAGACGAGATGGTAATAGGACAGGTAAAGAAACAGACAATGGCTCTAGATGAAGTGTGAAATGCGCTGGCAGAGTGAGAGACAGCTGCCATGTGGGAGAGAGAAAAAGGAAAAGGCACAAACCAAAAGTGTGGATAAAAAATATAAAAATGTAATAGGGGCCGAGGTTATGATCTGAAATTGTTGAACTCGATATTGAGTCCGGAAGGCTGTAAATGCCTAATCGGAAGATGAGGTGCTGTTCCTCGAGTTTACGCTGAGCTTCCGTGGAACAATGCAAGAGGCCAAGTCATCTTTGTTCGGTTGGTAGCCCTATTACCTCTGAGTTAGAAGGTTGTGGCGTCAAGCCCCACTCCAGGACTTGAGCACATTATGCCAGTAGTTTCTGTGAGAGATCTCCTGCTGTAACTTTGGCGGAATCCCTGGAGGAATGGCGTAAACAAGCTTTTATACCGTTCCTTCGGGGTTTCTGTTGAAGTTATGCAGGAGATCAGGAAATTGCCGTGGAACCACTACCTCCTAACCAAGCCTGAGCACTCAGTGTGGTACTGAGTGTGTGCTGTATTTGTCACAGTTACTGTCTGTTCAGGTAGATATAAAAGTTTATAGGGCTTACCTGAAAAAGAGCAGTAAGACATTGGTAACCTTCCTCCCTTAACCAATGCCAACCTTGCTGTTTGCTAATGGTCGCCACCTCTGCCTACAAGAATTCACTGGCACTGCAGCTCTTTCAGATGCCCTAATTGATAAAGTGCTGTATAACTGCAGGTTCTTTTTTTCTATCCCTCCCCTGTGGTCCTTAGCTTAAACTAATGAAAAAATAGGCCTCTTGGTATTTGAAACAATTTATAAAACAATGCTTATAGGAATAAGAGTGTGATCTCTCACACTGGCACTTCTGAAAATCTCTACCTCACACAAGTGCTTAAAATACTTTCATTCCTGCAGGAAGTATTATTAATACATATAACATACCAACTACTTGTTGTTCAAGGAATATTTTGACCATTGTTGGAAAACCTGGAATAGCAATCACTTTGAATGTATATAGATTCTTCTTCTTCTTAGGCAGTCACTCGGAACTGAGGATGACTCGCTTCCACATTAAAAATGAGTTCTCAGGTGACTGATGAGTCCAATGCGGGACCTACAGTCTCGGTCACAGGCGGGGCAGACAGTGGTTGAAGGGACGGGTGGGTGGGGTGCTTGGGTTGACGCGCGCTCCTTGTGCTGCCTGCGCTTGGCTTCCACTTGCTCCCGGCGAAGAGACTCGAGGTGTTCGGCGCCTTCTGGGCTGGGCTGCTGACTATTCACTTAGATAGGTAAAGATCACGTGGGGCATTTAGAGATAAGCAACTCACCGTTAAACAATTGGACTCAATAGAAGAGTTTTTATTGGGAGTGGGCTTCGGTTGGGCAGGAGTGGGTCGACCGGCAAACGCGCCTATCCTCAGCACGTGAGGCTCAGGCGGTTTTGACTCCCGGGCCTGGTCTGTGTACTGCTGGTGGGCGACAGCGGAAGTTCAGGCATCAGGAGGTCACCGGTCGGCCCCAAAGGAAGCCTCGGCAGCAAGGCTAGTCACAGAGTGAGGATTACAGGAGGGTCTCGCTGGTGGGAAGGAGGTGCCTCGTGGAAAGGGAGGTGTAAACATTCCATATGGGGCTCAGAGGAGCATTCCTGCTCCTCCCGGATCCACCAGCAAAATAATAAAACTTACTTTAAGTGGCCTCTTCTGGTCCCGGATCCTCTTCCTGCTGTTTTTCGCCTGGCGGGAAAGCCACAGCGGTTTTCTCAGGCTACAGTTAGAATTACAGTCGGGCTGTGATGACCGGACCCCAATCTGCATATTTCAAGAAGGACCCTGCCAGTTTCAAGCGGGTGCCTTTGCCACCAGCTCATGAGCAGTGTAAAATGGTAGACGGCCGGATCTAGGCGGGACATCGGCGGACAAGTCACCTGGCTGATCATGGCTCTGTTTTTTGGGATCTTGCTGTGCACAAACTAGCTGTCACTTCAGGAGTGACGCAATAGCTGTGATGTGTTTGGGGATATTCCAAGGATGCGACAAGGCACTAGAAAAATGCAAGTTTGCCCCGGGTTGTTGCTAGAATATGAGCCTGTGAGTTCTGTTAATTATTCCTTTAATGGCAAGCTTCAGCAAATGATAATCTGGGTACGTTTAAAAGGATGTAAGATGATTAATGGATAAATCATCAACCCTGATTAAAAATTGAAATGTAATTACACCAGCGCATCAAGCCCCTGCTGCTGGTTTTGTTATTTTTGTATCTGACCTCTAAATATCCTCAACTTATCAATAAACAAAGTCATCAAGCATTTGGACATTGTCACACAAAGGGCCATGAACCCACTGTTCACCTGTGTGTTATCTATGAATCCATTGGTAACAGCAGCACCGGTGCAGGTTTGGAATTGATAGATCTTGTTTTAAGTTTAAAGGGGCTGATTTTCCTCCAGCCTCCTCCTCCCTCCCCCACTCTACCCCGATGGTCAGCAGGCACAGCACACCCGAGAGGTGCTTCATCTGCAATGACCTGGACCCAAACATTATTCCAGATCCAGCTCATTATCATAGAAACATAGAAGGTAGGAGCAGGAGTAGGCCATTCGGCCCCTCGAGCCTGTTCCGCCATTTAATAAGATCATGGCTGATCATCCAAACTCAGTACCCTGTCCCTGCTTTCTCCCCATACCCCTTGATCCCTTTAGCCTTAAGAAATATATCCAACTCCTTCCTGAATATATTTAATGAATTGGCCTCAACTGCCTTCTGTGGTAGAGAATTCCACAGGTTCACCACTCTCCGGGTGATGAAATTCCTCCTCATCTCTGTCCTAAATGGCTTACCCCTTATCCTTAGACTGTGACCCCTGGTTCTGGACTCCCCCGCCATCGGGAACATCCTTCCTGCATCTAATCTGTCTAGTCCTGTTAGAATTTTATAAGTTTCAATGAGATCCCCTCTCATTCTTCTAAACTCTAGCGAATATAAGCCCAATCGACCCAATCTCTCTTCATACGTCATTCCTGCCATCCCAGGTATCAGTCTGGTGAATCTTCGCTGCACTCCCTCCATGGCAAGAACATCCTTCCTCAGATAAAGCGACCAAAACTGCACACAATACTCAAGGTGTGGTCTCACTAAAGCTCTGTGCAGCTGCAGCAAGACATCCTTGCTCCTGTACTCGAATCCTCTCGCTATGAAGGCCAACATACCATTTGCCTTCTTAACCGCCTGCTGCACCTGCATGCTTACCTTCAGCGACTGGTGCACAGGGACACCCAGGTCTCGTTGCCCTCGACCAACCCCCAGGCAGCTCCACCACCTGCAGAGGTAATGGCCACCGGCTGTGGGGCCTTCCGAATGCTGTCCAAAGAACAGCAGCCAGGAACCCACCGGGCCCAAAGAACCCATTGAAAGACTTGCTAAAAGAAGAACTCACCTTCTGATGGGCTCCCTCAGGTGGCCCCCAGGCTGGCGGCACAAGGCATAAGGCCTATTTTTTCTGGATGACCCTCCAAAAATGGGCGCCCGCCCGGTGGTCATGAGGGAAGGCTAGTAATGACTTTCCTGCCCCATTAACAAGATTACATTCTCATCTGTGCATTGCCCCTCACCCCGGGAAAATCCAGGAGCTGCCAGGGCAACAGAACAGGGTTGGAGGTTTCTGCCCCCTTTATCTCGCCTACGAACATCTCCTCCATACTTTCACTGAGGAACTAAGGAGGTGGACAACAAGTATTCAAAGGCTGAAAAATTGTCGGAGGGAGGTAATGTGTGTGTTATGAATCTTATGATCCATGAAGAAAGACTCATGAAATAACACTGGACGGCCACCTGGTGGCGCTGTCCATGAAGTATAAATACTCGGGCGTGGGCCCAGCTTGGCCGGGACATTTTGTAAACAGAAACTAGTGAAGGACAACTAGACCTCCATGTTTTGGAACAAGTTGATTAAAGCCTTGCTTTATACTCGAACCAAGTGCGTAGTGAGTTTTATTACGTCAATTTAATCAACTTGATATCGACTCCACGCTCTGAGTGATTTCGGGAACAGCCAGCTACGACTTCAACTGCAGAAGGGAACTCCGGCGTAGAAATCAATCCATCATGGACAAACTACTCAGACCCGCCCATCTTGACCTGGACCCAAATTCACCAACAACTGCTAAATTTAATCACATTGCTGTCTAGTCTCAAGATCTTCCTTTATAATGATGGTCTTGTGTCAAGTAAAGTCAATGGGCTAGAAATTCATTATAGCTCAGGAATGGGTGGTATCTTCAGAAAAGTTTGAGAATTAGCGCCAGGCGCTAATGCTTTAGACTGCACGCAAAATTCATTCTCACTACTCAAAGAAATGATTGGGGCGCTAAATCAAGTCTTAAAGGCCTCGCTCAGTGGCGTTACACTCAAAGGGTGGACCAATATCAGGTGCAGTCTAATCACAACTCATCATTGCCACAGGCTTTTCCCAGTACTTAAAGAGAAGGTTCATTGATGGTGCAGCACCTCATTCTCAGCATTGCTGGCTGTGCAGCTGCCTCAGCGAGGAGAAGCACAACAAGGAGAAGGAGCCGGAGGACTGAAGCAGGTGTGCTCATGGCAGATCCACCTCAGTCGGGCGGTCAGGGTGATTGAAGGCTTCAACAAATGCTACATACCACCATCTGTACTACAAGCTTCACACACTGCCCATAGGACCACACCCCCAGTGCTCACCCAACAATCTCTACCTACCAACACTCACCCACATCTCACACCTTGCACACAACGACAGCTATTCAACTATGGCAGGCACAAGGGTCATTAGTTATTAGAATGAATGTGATATGTGTGATATGTTTTTGCATAAATTTATGAATGGAGTTTGCAATATTTTATGGTCGCTCTCATTTCACCATTGTGCCCAGGAGGACGCTGTGATATGGCGTGACACAGGGATGGTATGATGGGCATGTGGTGAGCAAAAGGGATCTGGGGTTTAAGTCATCCTAGTGAGAGTCCTGATGTCCCCCCTCATCCCTCTGCACATGTTCCCATATTTCTGGCTGCCTACGCTCCCTCCGCCGTAGATCCTGGAGGGTGAGGTGGCGCCAGGACAGCCCCCATTAATGTTGCCAAGTTTGAATCTTTGAGCAATAAATGGAGCCACTTTGCACTCGCCAGAACAATGCTGATAAAAAAGAACCTTGAAATTACTCGTGCAAGCTCAACCACAGAGACCACTGAAACTAACCTGCGAGTGATTAATGCGGATACCTTTAAATAACATCGCTGGAGCCAGCGTTCTGCAGCTGTGCTCCGCCTCTCCCTGTCGCTGGCACTGTGCTCCTCCTCTCCCTGTCGCTGTGCTCCTCCTCTCCCTGTCGCTGTGCTCCTCCTCTCCCTGTCGCTGTGCTCCTCCTCTCCCTGTCGCTGTGCTCCTCCTCTCCTTGTCGCTGTGCTCCTCCTCTCCCTGTCGCTGTGCGCCTCCTCTCCCTGTCGCTGTGCCCCTCCTCTCCCTGTCACTGTGTTCCTCCTCTCCCTGTCGCTGTGCTCCTCCTCTCCCTGTCACTGTGTTCCTCCTCTCCCTGTCGCTGTGCTCCTCCTCTCCCTGTCGCTGTGCTCCTCCTCTCCCTGTCGCTGTGCTCCTCCTCTCCCTGTCGCTGTGCCCCTCCTCTCCGTCACTGTGCTCCTCCTCTCCCTGTCACTGTGTTCCTCCTCTCCCTGTCACTGTGCTCCTCCTCTCCCTGTCGCTGTGCCCCTCCTCTCCCTGTCACTGTGTTCCTCCTCTCCCTGTCACTGTGCTCCTCCTCTCCCTGTCACTGTGTTCCTCCTCTCCCTGTCGCTGTGCTCCTCCTCTCCCTATCGCTGTGTTCCTCCTCTCCCTGTCGCTGTGCTCCTCCTCTCCCTGTCACTGTGCCCCTCCTCTCCCTGTCGCTGTGCTCCTCCTCTCCCTGTCGCTGTGCTCCTCCTCTCCCTGTCACTGTGCTCCTCCTCTCCCTCTCACTGTGCGCCTCCTCTCCCCGTCACTGTGTGCCTCCTCTCCCTGTTGCTGTGCCCCTCCTCTCCCTGTCGCTGTGCTCCTCCTCTCCCTGTCGCTGTGCTCCTCCTCTCCCTGTCGCTGTGTTCCTCCTCTCCCTGTCGCTGTGTTCCTCCTCTCCCTGTCGCTGTGTTCCTCCTCTCCCTGTCGCTGTGCTCCTCCTCTCCCTGTCGCTGTGCTCCTCCTCTCCTTGTCGCTGTGCTCCTCCTCTCCCTGTCGCTGTGCTCCTCCTCTCCCTGTCGCTGTGCTCCTCCTCTCCCTGTCGCTGTGCTCCTCCTCTCCCTGTCACTGTGCTCCTCCTCTCCCTCTCACTGTGCGCCTCCTCTCCCCGTCACTGTGTGCCTCCTCTCCCTGTTGCTGTGCCCCTCCTCTCCCTGTCGCTGTGCTCCTCCTCTCCCTGTCGCTGTGCTCCTCCTCTCCCTGTCACTGTGCCCCTCCTCTCCCTGTCGCTGTGCCCCTCCTCTCCCTGTTGCTGTGCCCCTCCTCTCCCTGTCGCTGTGCTCCTCCTCTCCCTGTCACTGTGCTCCTCCTCTCCCTGTCGCTGTGTGCCTCCTCTCCCTGTCGCTGTGCCCCTCCTCTCCCTGTCGCTGTGCTCCTCCTCTCCCTGTCGCTGTGCTCCTCCTCTCTCTCTCACTGTGCCCCTCCTCTCCCTGTCGCTGTGCCCCTCCTCTCCCTGTCGCTGTGCTCCTCCTCTCCCTGTCGCTGTGCTCCTCCTCTCCCTGTCGCTGTGCTCCTCCTCTCCCTGTCACTGTGCCCCTCCTCTCCCTGTCGCTGTGCCCCTCCTCTCCCTGTTGCTGTGCCCCTCCTCTCCTTTTGTCGCTGTGCTCCTCCTCTCCCTGTCACTGTGCTCCTCCTCTCCCTGTCGCTGTGTGCCTCCTCTCCCTGTCGCTGTGCCCCTCCTCTCCCTGTCACTGTGCTCCTCCTCTCCCTCTCACTGTGCCCCTCCTCTCCCTGTCGCTGTGCTCCTCCTCTCCCTGTCGCTGTGCTCCTCCTCTCCCTATCGCTGTGTTCCTCCTCTCCCTGTCGCTGTGCTCCTCCTCTCCCTGTACCTGTGCCCCTCCTCTCCCTGTCGCTGTGCTCCTCCTCTCCCTGTCGCTGTGCTCCTCCTCTCCCTGTCACTGTGCTCCTCCTCTCCCTCTCACTGTGCGCCTCCTCTCCCCGTCACTGTGTGCCTCCTCTCCCTGTTGCTGTGCCCCTCCTCTCCCTGTCGCTGTGCTCCTCCTCTCCCTGTCGCTGTGTTCCTCCTCTCCCTGTCGCTGTGCTCCTCCTCTCCTTGTCGCTGTGTTCCTCCTCTCCCTGTCGCTGTGCTCCTCCTCTCCTTGTCGCTGTGCTCCTCCTCTCCCTGTCGCTGTGCTCCTCCTCTCCCTGTCGCTGTGCTCCTCCTCTCCCTGTCGCTGTGCTCCTCCTCTCCCTGTCACTGTGCTCCTCCTCTCCCTCTCACTGTGCGCCTCCTCTCCCCGTCACTGTGTGCCTCCTCTCCCTGTTGCTGTGCCCCTCCTCTCCCTGTCGCTGTGCTCCTCCTCTCCTTGTCGCTGTGCTCCTCCTCTCCCTGTCGCTGTGCTCCTCCTCTCCCTGTCGCTGTGTTCCTCCTCTCCCTGTCGCTGTGCTCCTCCTCTCCCTGTCGCTGTGTTCCTCCTCTCCCTGTTGCTGTGCCCCTCCTCTCCCTGTCGCTGTGCTCCTCCTCTCCCTGTCGCTGTGCTCCTCCTCTCCCTGTCACTGTGCCCCTCCTCTCCCTGTCGCTGTGCTCCTCCTCTCCCTGTCGCTGTGCTCCTCCTCTCCCTGTCACTGTGCTCCTCCTCTCCCTCTCACTGTGCGCCTCCTCTCCCCGTCACTGTGTGCCTCCTCTCCCTGTTGCTGTGCCCCTCCTCTCCCTGTCGCTGTGCTCCTCCTCTCCCCGTCACTGTGTTCCTCCTCTCCCTGTCGCTGTGCTCCTCCTCTCCCTGTCGCTGTGCTCCTCCTCTCCCTGTCGCTGTGTGCCTCCTCTCCTTGTCGCTGTGCTCCTCCTCTCCTTGTCGCTGTGCTCCTCCTCTCCCTGTCGCTGTGCTCCTCCTCTCCCTGTCGCTGTGTGCCTCCTCTCCCTGTCGCTGTGCTCCTCCTCTCCCTGTCGCTGTGCCCCTCCTCTCCCTGTCGCTGTGCCCCTCCTCTCCCTGTCACTGTGTTCCTCCTCTCCCTGTCGCTGTGCCCCTCCTCTCCCTGTCGCTGTGCCCCTCCTCTCCCTGTCACTGTGCTCCTCCTCTCCCTGTCGCTGTGTTCCTCCTCTCCCTGTCGTTGTGCTCCTCCTCTCCCTGTCGCTGTGCTCCTCCTCTCCCTGTCGCTGTGCCCCTCCTCTCCCTGTCGCTGTGCCCCTCCTCTCCCTGTCACTGTGCTCCTCCTCTCCCTGTCGCTGTGTTCCTCCTCTCCCTGTCGCTGTGCTCCTCCTCTCCCTGTCGCTGTGCTCCTCCTCTCCCTGTCGCTGTGTTCCTCCTCTCCCTGTTGCTGTGCCCCTCCTCTCCCTGTCGCTGTGCCCCTCCTCTCCCTGTCACTGTGCTCCTCCTCTCCCTGTCGCTGTGATCCTCCTCTCCCTGTCGCTGTGCCCCTCCTCTCCCTGTCGCTGTGATCCTCCTCTCCCTGTTGCTGTGCTCCTCCTCTCCCTGTCACTGTGCCCCTCCTCTCCCTATCACTGTGCTCCTCCTCTCCCTGTCGCTGTGCTCCTCCTCTCCCTGTCGCTGTGCTCCTCCTCTCCCTGTCGCTGTGCTCCTCCTCTCCCTGTCGCTGTGCTCCTCCTCTCCCTGTCGCTGTGCTCCTCCTCTCCCTGTCGCTGTGCTCCTCCTCTCCCTGTCGCTGTGTCCCTCCTCTCCCTATCGCTGTGCTCCTCCTCTCCCTGTTGCTGTGCCCCTCCTCTCCCTGTCACTGTGCCCCTCCTCTCCCTGTCGCTGTGCTCCTCCTCTCCCTGTCGCTGTGTCCCTCCTCTCCCTATCGCTGTGCTCCTCCTCTCCCTGTTGCTGTGCCCCTCCTCTCCCTGTCACTGTGCCCCTCCTCTCCCTGTTGCTGTGCTCCTCCTCTCCCTGTCGCTGTGATCCTCCTCTCCCTGTCGCTGTGCCCCTCCTCTCCCTGTCACTGTGCCCCTCCTCTCCCTGTCGCTGTGCCCCTCCTCTCCCTGTCACTGTGCTCCTCCTCTCCCTGTCGCTGTGTTCCTCCTCTCCCTGTCGTTGTGCTCCTCCTCTCCCTGTCGCTGTGCTCCTCCTCTCCCTGTCGCTGTGCCCCTCCTCTCCCTGTCGCTGTGCCCCTCCTCTCCCTGTCACTGTGCTCCTCCTCTCCCTGTCGCTGTGTTCCTCCTCTCCCTGTCGCTGTGCTCCTCCTCTCCCTGTCGCTGTGCTCCTCCTCTCCCTGTCGCTGTGTTCCTCCTCTCCCTGTTGCTGTGCCCCTCCTCTCCCTGTCGCTGTGCCCCTCCTCTCCCTGTCACTGTGCTCCTCCTCTCCCTGTCGCTGTGATCCTCCTCTCCCTGTCGCTGTGCCCCTCCTCTCCCTGTCACTGTGATCCTCCTCTCCCTGTTGCTGTGCTCCTCCTCTCCCTGTCACTGTGCCCCTCCTCTCCCTATCACTGTGCTCCTCCTCTCCCTGTCGCTGTGCTCCTCCTCTCCCTGTCGCTGTGCTCCTCCTCTCCCTGTCGCTGTGCTCCTCCTCTCCCTGTCGCTGTGCTCCTCCTCTCCCTGTCGCTGTGCTCCTCCTCTCCCTGTCGCTGTGCTCCTCCTCTCCCTGTCGCTGTGTCCCTCCTCTCCCTATCGCTGTGCTCCTCCTCTCCCTGTTGCTGTGCCCCTCCTCTCCCTGTCACTGTGCCCCTCCTCTCCCTGTTGCTGTGCTCCTCCTCTCCCTGTCGCTGTGATCCTCCTCTCCCTGTCGCTGTGCCCCTCCTCTCCCTGTCACTGTGATCCTCCTCTCCCTGTTGCTGTGCTCCTCCTCTCCCTGTCACTGTGCCCCTCCTCTCCCTATCGCTGTGCTCCTCCTCTCCCTGTCGCTGTGCTCCTCCTCTCCCTGTCGCTGTGCTCCTCCTCTCCCTGTCGCTGTGCTCCTCCTCTCCCTGTCGCTGTGCTCCTCCTCTCCCTGTCGCTGTGCTCCTCCTCTCCCTGTCGCTGTGCTCCTCCTCTCCCTGTCGCTGTGTCCCTCCTCTCCCTATCGCTGTGCTCCTCCTCTCCCTGTTGCTGTGCCCCTCCTCTCCCTGTCACTGTGCTCCTCCTCTCCCTGTTGCTGTGCTCCTCCTCTCCCTGTCGCTGTGCCCCTCCTCTCCCTATCGCTGTGCTCCTCCTCTCCCTGTCGCTGTGTGCCTCCTCTCCCTGTCACTGTGCGCCTCCTCTCCCTGTCACTGTCGCTGTCACTGTCTGAGCACATCCAAACAAATCTTCCTGAGGGACCCCGTACAGGTGCTGCAGTAAGCCAAACATCCATTTATCATGAATCCAACATTTGTGCCCTCTCAACAGGCTGACTGATAATTTATTGAGCTAGGCAGCCCGAGAGTGGCACCAACATATACAATTGCAATACCACAATCCCTGAAGCTGAACTCTGACTTATTGGCCCGTATATTCCGATGCCTACGGGTCGGTACGGGCTGTGTACAAACCTGTAGGGACCTCGCAAGTGCCGGTTTCGGGAATGCGAAGCGCATGCGCTGAAAACCGTCATTTCCGATCTGTGAAGAATCCTCTTGACAGATCCTCCACCTGCCCTGGAGAAGGGCCTCTGCGGGGGGAGAGTTCCGCTTTCTGCACAACCTCCGTCCGCTGAAAACCCTTAGCCCAGCAGCGCCTATATTTCCTAAGGAGGCTGAAGGGATGTAACCTGTCACCCCTGATCCTCTCTAACTTTTACCGCTGCACAATAGAGAGCATCCTGACGAACTGTATCACAGTATGGTATGGCAGCTGTAGCTACTATGACCGGAAAGCCCTGCAGCGGGTAGTCAAAACTGCCCAACGCATTACCGGCACCCGGCTACCGACCATAGAGCACATATACCAGAA
This sequence comes from Somniosus microcephalus, assembly GCF_052327205.1. NCBI lineage: Eukaryota > Metazoa > Chordata > Chondrichthyes > Squaliformes > Somniosidae > Somniosus > Somniosus microcephalus. The sequence continues at coordinate 274,446,682 of NC_140993.1, forward strand.
ACGCTGTTTACGGAGGTCACGGTCCATCATCAAAGACCCTACCCACCCCAGCCACAGTCTGTTCGCCCTCCTACCATCTGGGAGACGCTACAGATGCATTCGCACCCGAACGACCAGATTTAGGAACAGCTTCTTTCCCAGGGCTGTCATCCTACTGAACTCCACAAATAAACTCTAAAGCCTGCACATCTGCCAATGCACTTTATTATGGTTATATTTATGTTAATGTATTACAAGCCAAATGAATGTTGAATGTTTAAATGTCTTAATCTAAATGTACACTCTCGGGAACCACAAGCCTACATTTCGTTGTACTGCACTTGTGCACTAACAATGACAATAAAAGTTGATTTGATTTTTTTGAAATCTTATGCCTGGTAAAAGCCTGTTTAAGGCCTGCTTTTACCAGCATAAGAGTTGAAAAAAGTTTTAAAAAAATGTTTCCCCTCATTTATAATTTTAAAATACTTTTAAAAAAGGTAAGTTTATTTTTAGCCCTGTAAAAAACTTCAATTATTTTTTCAAAAAATTACATTTTTGCTTAAAATATTAAATTTATTGTAATTTTAACTAATTTTAAAAATGTGATGGTTTTTTAACATTTATTTCATATTTGACTGTGTTTTTGGGGTGATCTCCATTCATATATTTGACGGGTCTATCTGTCAATAGTATGAAGGGAGATTCCCTTCTCCTATTGGCTGGCCTGGCCCACATGATTCCAGGGACGTTTGTGAACCGCCTGTGCCCCTGGGATACCGGGGATACCTGGGCCCTGCGTGTTTCGACTGTGGAGAGGCCCAGGAGCGGAAGTGTCCGGATCTCGGGAGCCCTCAGGTAAGGGCGTAGATTTTTTTCCGCACGTGGGAAGCCTCCGATCGGAAATTAAGGGCCGATAACAGAACCTACTACCGTTAATCCATCTCCCTCACACCGCCTGGTGCAGTAGCCCTTCCAAGTCAGTTTCCTCCATCCGGCCATTTATGCAAAAGTATTCTGAAGGTTCAAAAAATTATATGATGGTGTTGTATTGCTCCATAACTCTTTGAAATTGTTGGATTTTTCCCGCACAAGCCCCATGCACCAATGACCTGGAGATTCAAATGGGGGGACTCTGCGCTGATTTTGAAACACAAATGCTGATAAAACAGGCAATTGATCTAAATGCTGATGTTGTCATAAAGTGCAGGTGGCTGGCTTGTAGCAGTAAGCAACTCATTTATTACAAGCAAACAACAACACAATGGCTGTACCTTGTTTATAGCAGATCAAAGCCTAACTCAAATCGAATTTATCTAAGATCTTTGGATGAAGAAAGACCTTTGGTCCATTTGATTCTTTAATAAATTCACTTTACAGCCTTCAACCACACTTCCTGCTGTTAATCAGCTCTGAAAAGAAATAGGATCATGGGGCATAGGAACAGGAGGAGGCCACTCAGCCCCTCGAGTCTGTCTGCCATTGAATTAGATCATGGCTGATCTGTATCTTAACTCCATTTGCCCGCCTCGGTTCCGTATCCCTTAATACCCATGCCCAACAAAAATCTATCAATCTTAATTTAGAAATTTTCAATTGGCCTTTTTGGGGAGAGAGTTCCAGATTCCCACTAGCCTTTGTGTGAAGAAGTGCTTCCTGACATCACCCCTGAACGGCCTGGCTCTAATTTTAAGGTCATGCCCCCTTGTTTTGGACCCACCACAGGAAATAGTTTCCCTACTCTATCAAATCTTTTAATCATCTTAAGCACCTCAATTAGATCACCCATTAATCTTCCATATTCAAGGGAATACAAGACTAGTCTGTGCAACCTGACCTGAAAATTTAAGCTTTTTAGCCCCGGTATCATTCTGGTGAATCTGCACTGACCCCGCACCAAGGCCAATATATCCTCCCGGAGGTGCGGAGCCCAGAACTGAGCGCAGTTACTCCGGATGGGGTCTAACCAGAGCTTTATACAACAATAACATGGCTTCCCTTTCTATTCCAGCTCCCTTGAGATAAAGGCTAACAGTCCATTTGCTTTTCTTTATTATTTTTTGCACCTGACCCACTAGTTTTTAGTGATTGCTGTACATGGACCCCTAAATCTCTCTGCTCTTCAACAGTTTCTAGCTCCTGGATATACCTCCTGATATCTATCTTAAATTTTCCCTTCACACTCCTGACCCTGTGCCCTCTTGCCCTGCTGCTCTAGTATATCTGAAAGTTGCCTTTTAGGTTTGTTTTCTCTATGCTGTTAAGTATATTATAGAAGGTCCCCACGGAAACATCACTTTTCTCACCCCAACTTATCAAGTTATGACTTGTATCTCTTCCCTGATTGATAACGGATCTGTTGGAAAAGTTAGGCAGACCTATCTTTAATTATTGTCTATACTACACAGAGAAAGAGAGACAAAGAGGAAAAGATAGGGGGAAGAGTGAGACAGAGAGTGATAGAGACAGTGAAAATGTACTTCAGAACCAACCAGTGAGAAAAGGGCAACTGAGAGAGAACTGCACTGATGTTTTGTCCAGTAGTTTGTCAATCAAAATCTCCCCCCACAGCCTATAAGATATCTTCTTCACCCAGCTTCTTCTCCTCCTTAGGTGTGGCTTCCATACCTTTCGATGGCTTACCTAGGTTTCATGCAGGTGCAGCAGGCAGTTAAGAAGGCAAATGGTATGCTGGCCTTCATAGCGAAAGGATTCGAGTACAGGAGCAAGGATGTCTTGCTGCAGTTGTACAGGGCCTTGGTGAGACCACACCTTGAGTATTGCGTGCAGTTTTGGTCGCCTTATCTGAGGAAGGATGTTCTTGCCATGGAGGGAGTGCAGCGAAGATTCACCAGATTGATACCTGGGATGGCAGGAATGACGTATGAAGAGAGATTGGGTCGATTAGGCTTATATTCGCTAGAGTTTAGAAGAATGAGAGGGGATCTCATTGAAACTTATAACATTCTAACAGGACTAGACAGACTAGATGCAGGAAGGATGTTCCCGATGGCGGGGGAGTCCAGAACCAGGGGTCACAGTCTAAGAATAAGGGGTAAGCCATTTAGGACTGAGATGAGGAGGAATTTCGTCACCCAGAGAGTGGTGAACCTGTGGAATTCTCTACCACAGAAGGCAGTTGAGGCCAATTCATTAAATATATTCAAGAAGGAGTTGGATATATTTCTTGAGGCTAAAAGGATCAAGGGATATGGGGAGAAAGCAGGGACAGGGTACTGAATTTGGATGATCAGCCATGATCTCATTAAATGGCGGAGCAGGCTCGAGGGGCCGAATGGCCTACTCCTGCTCCTATCTTCTATGTTTCTATGTATCAGTCAGAACTGATGGAACTTGTCTGTTGTTTTCTGGAGCTGGTTCCTGGGCTTTGATCAACATTTATTTTCACAGCTTCAATTGAGACTGTTACATTTGTGGATTGTTTAATCCTGAAACTTCTTTGTTGGGTTGCGAGACTCAGAACGTTCCTGTAGGCAAATGCCCACTCCCTATGGCCCAGACTCTGCCTTTAGCTGACCAATAGCTAGGTCATTTCTAGCCTGCCCAGGGATCGAACAGAAAACCCTCGTTGCTATATTGCGGCTACTGGCAATATCACTTGTCCCCATGTGAGCTTCCTTAACTTCAGAAGGCAGTACAATAAATATTTCACTGGCTTAGGCTAAAAAATTGCCAGATTTGTTAATTATTAAATAGTAAATGAACAGAAGCAGTGACATACTGTAGATTTACTGTTGTTACCAGTTTAACTAGCCATACCCTCCTCAGAAGATAGAAATATAACAGTTGCATTTGCTGCGCTAAACTGTGACATGAACTGGACTGGCAAAAGGATTCCTGAATATTAATAATCTTTATATGGCAGTTCATGGCTTTCCATCAATGAAATTCCTCTCTGGCTTACTTGTCTCGTTCTGATGGCTTCAAGTGGACCATTCAATTTTAACAAGATAGACTGAGATACGTTTTACAAAAAATACTTAGGACAGAGTAAATCTAAACATTAAACTCAAAGAGGGTAATTTTGACTTTGTGCGATAGTGTAAAACAGGAGATGGCGAATTGGTAGCTCGTTTTACAGCTCTTCCCATTTTTATTCCCATTAAAGTCAATGGAAATGAGAATTGGAAGAGATGTCAAATAGGCTGCCGATTTGCTATCAGTCGTTTTATTGTTCAAATAAAAAGCTGGTGTCAGTAAAAATGATCATGAAGCTCTCGGATTCTCATAAAAACCAAACTGGTTCACTAATGTCCTGCAGGGAAGGAAACCTGCTGTCCTCACTTAACCACCCACTGAAGTGGCCTCGCAATCTATTCAGTTGTATCAGACACTAACATCTGTCCAAGAAAGCAGCCAACTAAGAACATAAGAACATAAGAAATAGCAGCAGGAGTCGGCCATTTGGCCCCTCGAGCCTGCTCCGCCATTCAATAAGATCATGGCTGATCTTCTACATCAACTCCACTTTCCCGCCCGATCTCCATATCCCTTGATTCCCTTAATATCCAAAAACCTATCGATCTCTATCTTGACTATACTCAAAGACTGAGCCTCCACAGCCCTCTGGGGCAGAGAATTCCAAAGATTCGCCACCCTCTGAGTGAAGAAATTTCTCCTCATCTCAGTCCTAAATGGCCAACCCCTTATTCTGAGACTGTGACCCCTGGTTCTAGACTCCCCAGCCAGGGGAAACATCCTCCCTGCATCTACCCTGTCAAGCCCTGTAAGAATTTTGTATGTTTCAAAGAGATCACCTCTCATTCTTCTAAACTCTAGAGAATATAGGCCTAGTCTACTCAATCTCTCCTCATAGGACAATCCCCCCATCCCAGGAATCAGTCTGGTGAACCTTCGCTGCACTCCCTCTATGGCAAGTATATCCTTCCTTAGGTAAGGAGACCAAAACTGTCCACAATACTCCAGGTGTGGTCTCACCAGGGCCCTATATAATTAGAACCATAGAATCATAGAAAGTTACAGCACGGAAGGAGGCCATTTCGGCCCATCGTGTCCGCCCCGGCCAACAAAGAGCTATCCAGCCTAATCCCACTTCCCAGCTCTTGGTCCGTAGCCCTGCAGGTTAGAGCATCCCAAGTGCACATCCAAGTACTTTTTAAATGTGGTTAGGGTTCCTGCCTCTACCACCCTTTCAGGCAGTGAGTTCCAGACCCCCACAACCCTCTGGGTGAAGAAATTTCCCCTCAAATCCCCTCTAAACCTTCCCCCAATTACTTTAAATCTGTGCCCCCTGGTTTTTGACCCCTCTGCTAAGGGAAATAGGACCTTTCTATCCACTCTATCTATGCCCCTCATAATTTTATACACCTCAATAAGGTCTCCCCTCAGCCTCCTCTGTTCCAAGGAAAACAGACCCAGCCTATCCAGTCTTTCCTCATAGCTAAGATTCTCTACTCCCGGCAACATCCTTGTAAATCTCCTCTGTACCCTCTCTAGTGCAATCACATCTTTCCTGTAATGTGGTGACCAGAACTGCACGCAGTACTCTAGCTGAGGCCTAACTAGTGTTTTATACAGTGGAAGCATAACCTTCCTGCTCTTGTATTCTATGCCATGGCTAATAAAGGCAAGCATTCCGTATGCTTTCTTAACCACCTTATCTAACTGGCCTGCTACCTTCAGGGATCTGTGGACATGCACTCCAAGGTCCCTTTGTTCCTCTGCACTGCTCAGTGTCCTACCATTTAATGTGTATTCCCTTTCCTTGTTAGCCCTCCCCAAATGCATTACCTCACACTTCTCCGGATTGAATTCCATTTGCCACTGTTCTGCCCACCTGACCAATTTATTGATACCTTCCTGCAGTCTACAGCTTCCTTCTTCAGTATCAACTACACAGCCGATTTTAGTATCATCTGCAAACTTCTTAATCATGCCCCTTATATTCAAGTCCAGATCGTTGATATATACCACAAAAAGCAAGGGACCTTGTGATGAAATATGCCATTCATCAGACTCTGTAGTTAACTACATATATTGTATTGCCTGCTCCGATGTTTTACCTTGTATTGTGTATAGTGCACCGCCCCCTTTGTATGTCGGCTCCGCCCATACCTGGCCCTACTTAAGACAAGCCCAGGCTTGTCTTGCAGCAGAACAGCAGCATGCTAGGTGAAGCTAGGTGAAGACACAGGCATCTTTTCTTTGCTAATAAAAGCCTTGTTTTAATCAGTTAACTTTGAGTCTTGAAGTCATTGAGGCGCATCAATTTTATTAGCAAACTTTAACGATGGATCAACTTTTGAAACCGGAACGCTTGGATTTGGACCCGCATGCTTCGGATGCATTGGCACGGTTTGGACACTGGTTCCAGTGCTTGGAATTCTTTATGGCCAACTCCGAAGCCGTCACAGCCTCTAAAGCCACCGGAGATGTGAAACTCGGGATCCTGCAGAATCAGGTAAGCCACCGGGTTTTTCCACTCATCCAAGACGCTGCCACCTACCTGGATGCCTGCAACATTCTAAAGGCCCACTATCAGCGGCCTACCAACGAGGTGTACGCCAGGCACCTGCTTGCTACCTGCACACAGCGACCCGAAGAGTCGCTAGAGGACTTTCTAGTCACCCTAAAAGTGCTTGGCAAAGACTGCAAATGCAAAGACGTGAAAGCCACGGTATACACAGACGAGCTTATTTGGGATGCCTTTATCGCAGGCCTTAGCTCTAATTACATCCGGCAGAGACTGCTAGAGAAAACGGGCCTAGATCTGACACAGGCTGTGGACACAGCGCGATCGCTGGATGTGGCTCAGAAGAACTCTGACTCCTACTCGTCAGGCCGCGCGGCCCATGCCGCCTCTGCTTCCCCGCCTGGTAGCCTAACACCGTCGGGGCCCTGCTCTCCCCCCAGAAGCCCTACGACCGCCGCGACGCATCGGGGCCCCAAATGCTACTTCTGCGGGCAGCCGAAGCACACCAGGAACCTGTGCCCGGCGAAAGGCACCACCTGCTGTAAGTGCGGTAAGAAGGGGCACTTTGGGAAGGTGTGCAGAGGGAACCCCGCAGGCAAAACCGCCACCGCCACGTGCACGCCGTGGGAGCGGCCATCTTGGACGCCATCTTGTCCGACCTCGTGGGGTCCGCCATCTCGCGAGCAGACATCGTGGACGCCATCTTACCCGGCCTCGTGTGGCCCACCATCTTGTCCCGATCAGGGCCCTACAGTGGCGTCGATCACAGTGGACCAGTCCAGACCGCACCCACTATCCAAATCGATGGTGGACATCGAGGTAAACGGGTGCAAGGTTAAATGTTTAATTGACAGCGGGAGCACGGAGAGCTTCATTCACCCTGATCTGGTACAACGACTCTCTCTAACTATAGTCCCTACTCAGGGCAGGATCTATATGGCCGACAAAACCCAGATATCGACTATTGCGGGTTACTGCGCGGTACGATTGTCCGTTAAAGGCACTGTATATAATCATTTAAAACTGTTAATTATGAAGGATTTATGTGTGAGCGTGATCTTGGGCCTGGATTTTCAGTGCCACCACCAAAGCATCATGCTCAATTTCGGTGGGACCCAGCCGCCCCTCACAGTGTGCGGTCTGGCTACCTTGAAGGTAAAGCCGCCTTCGCTATTCGCGAACCTTACCCCTAACTGCTGGCCAATAGCGACCAAAAGCAGGAGGTACAGCTGGGAGGACAGGCAGTTTATCGCGACCGAGGTAGACAGGCTCCTGAGGGAGCGCATTATTGAACGCTGCAACAGCCCGTGGCGCGCCCAAGTGGTGGTGGTGAGGGGTAGCGAGAAGAAGCAGATGGTGATTGACTATAGTCAAACAGTCAACATCTATACCCAACTAGAGGCCTACCCGCTACCCCGCATATCCGAGATGGTGAACCAAATCGCCCAATACTGGGTGTTCTCCACCATCGACCTCAAGTCAGCGTATCACCAGCTCCCTATCAGACCAGAGGACTGTTCATACACCGCCTTCGAGGCAAACAGACGCCTCTACCAGTTCCTCAGAGTCCCCTTTGGGATGACGAATGGGGTCTTGGTCTTTCAGAGGGAGATGGACCGCATGGTCGATGACCACCACTTGCAGGCAACCTTCCCCTATCTCGACAACGTCACCATCTGCGGCCACAACCAACAGGACCACGACTCAAACCTCGCGAGGTTTCTGAAAACCGCATAAAAACTCAACCTCACCTACAACGAGGACAAGTGCGTTTTCAACACCACGCGCCTCTGCATACTAGGCAGCGTGGTGGAGAATGGGGAAATCGGACCAGACCCCGACCGATTGCGCCCCCTTACGGGAGCTGCCCCTGCCCAACACTCCCAAAGCCCTGAAAAGGTGCCTGGGGTTATTCTCGTATTATGCCCAATGGGTCCCCAACTACTCCGATAAAGCCCGCCCCTTCTTGAAAGCATCCTCTTTCCCGCTCTCTGCTGAGGCCCATGCTGCCTTCAAAAGCATTAAGCAGGTTATTGAGCGGGCCACGCTACAGGCTACACGCTACAAACTGAGAAGAACCTTGACAAGGTACAGACTTAGCGAACATAGCCTAGCGATCAAAAAAGGCAGACACAGGCAGACCAGGCTGCCAAGAGAAGACAGGATATGCTCTCACTGCAGTCAGGGAGTAGTGGAGACAGAGATGCACTTCCTCACAGCCTGTGGAAAATATCAGGACATCAGGGAGAATTTCTACCAAAAATTCTCACAAATATGCCCTGAATTCAGAAATCTGAATGACAACCAAAAACTCCCATTCCTACTGGGAGAGGAGAGAAGCTGTGTAACACTGGCGGCACACTATGTTACAGCTTGCCATGAACAGAGGGACAACCAGTAAACTAAGAAATGAATATATATAAACAATGCGAATGTATATTTATACACTCAGGGGTATACCTGTTTATACACTGTATGAATAGAACTGCGTTTATGTGCTCAACCATAAATGTATTTTGATGCTTTGGCAACATAAGATGTAACTTATCATGCCAATAAAGTGATTTGAATTGTGAATTGTGAGAACACTCCCTTTCAAGTGGAAAGTGATGCGTCTGACTTTGCCTTGGTGGCCACCCTCAACCAGGCGGGGCGGCCCGTAGCTTTCTTCTCGAGGACCCTCCAGGGGCCCGAGATCAGACACTCCTCCGTGGAAAAGGAGGCCCAAGCCATCGTGGAGGCAGTGCGCCACTGGCGGCACTACCTAGCCGGCAAACACTTCACCCTACTTACCGACCAGCGGTCGGTAGCGTCTATGTTCAATAATGAACAGAAGGGGAAGATTAAAAATGATAAGATTCTTAGGTGGCGGATCGAGCTCTCCACCTTCGAGTACGACATCATATACCGGCCGGGGGCCCTTAACGAATCCCCCGACGCCCTCTCACGAGGGATGTGTGCCAACGCCACCGGGGATCGGCTACAGACCCTCCACAACGACCTCTGCCACCCAGGGGTCACACGGCTGTTCCACTTCATAAAGTCCCGTAACTTACCCTACTCGATTGAGGAAGTTCGGTCCCTGACCAGGAACTGCCGCACTTGCGCTGAGTGCAAGCCTCGGTTCTACCACCCTGATAGAGCCCACCTAATCAAAGCTACACGGCCCTTTGAGCGGCTTAGCTTAGATTTCAAGGGCCCCCTCCCGTCCGTCGACCGCAATGTTTACTTCCTGAACATTGTGGACGAATACTCCCGTTTCCCATTCGCCTTCCCCTGCCCAGACATGACCAGCGCCACGGTCATTAAATGCCTCAACAGCCCGTTCTGCCTGTTCGGTATGCCAAGCTATATCCACACGGATAGGGGGGCGTCCTTCATGAGTGAAGAGCTACGCCAGTACATGCTGTCCAGGGGGATCGCCACGAGCCGTACCACCAGCTACAACCCCCGGGGTAACGGTCAGGTGGAGCGAGAGAACGGGACAGTATGGAGGGCAGTCACCCTAACTCTAAGGACCAAGGGCCTCCCTATCTCCCGCTGGCAGGAAGTCCTCCCAGATGTGCTCCACTCAATACGGTCATTATTGTGTACCGCCACTAATGCCACGCCTCATGAGCTAATGTTTGTGTTTCCCCGGAAATCCACCTCAGGCGTATCCATACCATCATGGCTCTCCACCCCAGGTCCGGTGCTTTTGCGGAAGCATGTGAGGGGCCACAAGACGGACCCTCTCGTGGAGCCAGTGCACCTGCTCCACGCCAACCCACAATATGCGTATGTCCGGCACGCCGACGGACGGACACTGTGTCCATAAAAGACCTCGCCCCAGCCGGTAACAACAGCAACAACGACAACGGCTACAACAACAACAACAACAACCACAACAACTATTACCCACCCACTCCACCCACTATTCTTTCATCACCCCCGGAAGAACACCAGCCAACGGTACCCTCACCACCTACTCCTTCAACAACCCCGGTGGCGCCCCCGGCAGAGACCCAGGAGACCACCTGGGACACCCAGCCGGCACCCGCGGCACCGCAACCGTTACGTCGGTCACAGAGGACTATCACACCCCCGGACAGACTAAATCTGTAGAAGGGGTGAATGTGATGAAATATGTCATTCATCAGACTCTGTAGTTAACTACATATATTGTATTGCCTGCTCCGATGTTTTACCTTGTATTGTGTATAGTGCACCGCCCCCTTTGTGTGTCGGCTCCGCCCATACCTGGCCCTACTTAAGACAAGCCCAGGCTTGTCTTGCAGCAGAACAGCAGCATGCTAGGTGAAGCTAGGTGAAGACACAGGCATCTTTTCTTTGCTAATAAAAGCCTTGTTTTATTCAGTTAACTTTGAGTCTTGAAGTCACTGAGGCGCATCAGACCCAGTACTGAGCCCTGCGGAACCCCACTGGAAACAGCCTTCCAGTCACAAAAACACCCATCAACCATTACCCTCTGCTTCCTGTCTCCGAGTCAGTTTTGAATCCAACTTGACACTTTGCCCTGGATCCCATGGGCTTTTAAATTCGTGACCAGTCTGCCATATGGAACCTTATCAAAAGCCTTGCTAAAGTCCATATACACTACATCAAACACACTACCCTCATCTACCCTCCTTGTTACCTCCTCAAAAAATTCAATCAAGTTGCAGTAAGACGTCTTTACTCTTATACTCAAATCCACTTGTAATAAAGGCTAACATACCATTTGCTTTCCTAATTGCTTGCTGTACCTGCATGTTAACTTTCAGTGACTCGTGTACAAGGGCACCCAGGTCCCTCTAAACACCAACATTTCTCAATCTCTCACCCTTTAAAAAATACTCTGCTTTTTTATCATTCCTACCAAAGTGGATAACTTCACATTTCTCCACATTATATTCCATTTGCCATGTTCCTGCCCACTCACTTAACCTGTCTATATCCCCTCGAAGCCTCCTTGCATCCTCCTCACAATTTACATTCCCACCCAGCTTTGTATCATCAGCAAACTTGGATATATTACATTTGGTTCCCTCATCCAAATCATTGATGTAGATTGTGAATAGCTGAGGCCCAAGCACTGATCCTTGTGGTACCCCACTAGTTACAGCCTGCCAACCCAAAAATGACCCGTTTATTCCTACTCTCTGTTTTCTGTCCATTAACCAATCTTCAATCCATGCTAGTATATTACCCCCAATCCCATGGACCCTAATTTTGTTTAATAACCTTTTGTGTGGCACCTTATCGAATGCCTTCTGAAAATCCAAATACACCACATCCACTGGTTCCCCCTTATCTATTCCGCTAGTTACAACCTCAAAAAACTCTAACAGATTTGTCAAACACGATTTCCCTTTCATAAATCTGTGTTGACTCTGCCCAATCCTATTATTATTTTCTAAGTGCCCTGTTACCACATCCTTAATAATAGATTCTAGCATTTTCCCTACTACTGATGTCAGGCTAACTGATCTTTAGTTCCCTGTTTTCTCTCTCCCTCCTTTCTTAAAAAGTGGGGTTACATTTGCTACCTTCCATCCGTGGGAACCGTTCTAGAATCGATGGAATTTTGGAAGATGGCAACCAATGTACTATCTCTATAGCCACCTCTTTCAAAACCCTAGGATGTAGGCCATCAGGTCCAGGGGATTTATTGGCTTTCAGTCCCATTAATTTCTCCAGTACTATTCTTTTACTAATACTAATTTCTTTCAGTTCCTCATTCTTGCTAGAGCCTTGGTTCTCCACTATTTCTGGAAAGTTTTTTATGTCTTCTTCCGTGAAGACAGACACACAGTATTTGTTTAATTTCTCTGCCATTTCCTTCTTCCCCATTATAACTTCTTCTGTCTCAGCCTATGAGTAACCCACATTTACTTTCGCTAATCTTTTCCTTTTTACATACCTATAGAAACTTTTACAGTCTGTTTTTATGTCTCTCACTAGTTTACTCTCATATTCTATTTTCCCTTTCTTTATCAATTTCTTGGTCCTCCTTTGCTGAATTCTAAAATCCTCCCAATCCTCAGGCTTACTACTCTTTTTGACAACATTATAAACCTCTTCCTTTGATCTAATACTATCTTTAACTTCTCTTGTTAGCTACGGTTGGACCAATTTTCCTGCGGGAATTTTGTGCCTTAAAGTAATGTATATTTGTTGCCAATTATGTATTAATTCTTTAAATGCTAGCCAATGCTTTTCTACCATCATCATACCTTATAATGTAGTTTCCCAATCTACCTTAGCCAACTCGCCCCTCATACCTACGTAGTTTGCTTTGTTTAGATTTAAGACCCTAGTTTTGGATTTAACTAAATCACTTTCAAACTCAATATAAAATTCTATCATATTATGGTCACTCTTCCCTAAAGGCCCCTTTACTACAAGGTTATTAATGAACCCTTTCTCATTGCACAATACTAGATCTAAAATAGCCTGTTCCCGAGTTGGTTCCTCAATATACTGATCTAGAAAACTATCTTGCATACATTCCATGAATTCGTCCTCCACACTATTACTGCAAATTTGGTTTACCCAGTCTATATGTAGATTAACGTCCCCCATGATTACTGTATTACCCTTGTTAAATGTCCTCTAATTTCCTGATTTATGCTCTGCCCTACATTACAACTACTGTTTGGGGGCCTGTAAACAACTCCCACCAATGTTTTCTGCCCCTTCCTGTTTCTTAGCTCCACACAAACTGATTCTACTTCTTGATTTTCAGAGCTAAGATCCTTTCTCTCTACTGTTTTTATCCCATTCTTTATTATCAGGGCTACCCCTCCTCCTTTTCCATTTTGCCTATCTTTTCCAAAAGTTAAATACCCTGCAATATTTAGTTCCCAACCTTGGCCACTTTGCAACCACGTCTCCGTTATGGCTATTGGATCAAACCTGTTCATTTCTATCTGCGCTATTAATTCATCTATTTTGTTGTGAATGCTTCACGCATTCAGATATAGGCTTTAGCTTTGACTTATTTCCATTTTTCCCTGATGTCACCTCAGTCACTGATGCCCTATGACCTTTGTTACTCTCTCTGTCCCTTCCTGACCCACTCTGCTTATTTTTACCCAAAACTCTGCTCTGCTCTAGAGCCTTGACATTTCTCTCGCTGCTTTTAAATTTACTCTTTCCTGAATCCTCCCACCCCTCCCACCCCCTCCGCCTTCATTAGTTTAAAGCCCTGTCTACTGCCCTAGTTATTCGGTTTGCCAGGACACTGGTCCCAGCCTGGTTTGAGTGGAGCTCCTCCCAACGGAACAGCTCCCTCTTTCCCCAGTACTGGTGCCAGTGCCCCATGAACTGAAACCCCTTCCTCCCACACCACTCTTTGAGCCACGCATTTAAACCTCGAATCTGTTTGTCCCTATGCCAATTTGCGCGTGGCTCAGGTAGCAATCCAGGGATTATTGCCTTTGAGGTTCTGCTTTTTAATTTGGATCCTAGCTCCTCAAACTCCTTCCGCAGAACCTCATTCCTAGTTCTACCTATGTCGTTGGTTCCTACCTGGATCACGACAACTGGATCCTTTCCCTCCCACTTCAACACTCCAAGTTCTTCTCCAGCCACGAGGAGATGTCTTTGATCCTGGCACCGGGCAGGCAACACAACCTTCAGAACTCTCGGTCGCAGCTGCAGAGAACAGTATCTATCCCAGCCCACTAACACCATCTCAGGACAACTAGGGATGGGCAATAAATGCCTACACCTCGAGACTGAATATATATATATATATAAATATATTGGCAAAAAAAGCGCTTACACATTTCGGGAGGGACAGCCCAGCTGAAAGACAGCGACCCCAACAATGGAGCAGAAGGCAAGCCTGGGGTCACAGATGGAGGGACGGCTTGGGGTTTGGGAAAGCGCACGGCCGCTGAACGAAATTTTTTCAGGGAAGCGATTGGTTCATTTTTATGAATAGGAATCTTGGAAACATAGTGAAATAACTAGTTCAGTATTTTTCGGGGGGATTGATTACTTTTCAGCACATATGAAATCTGAGCCAATCAGCAAGCTTTGTGTCTGACAAGCACATTTGTCAGTGTGAATACAGATGCAAAACTTATATAAATTCTGTAGTTTTTCTTGTTTGTCTTTGGTCTTATATTTCCTGTATGTTTCTGAGGCAAGTGTTAAATCTGCTCTGTGGTGCCACCTGCTGACCAGTTTTTGTACTGCCGGTTCTTGACTGACCTGCAGTAACTCTGTGGAGCATTTCACCAGAAAGCGAACCGCAGCCAGTATATATTATGCCGTTTGTCTCTTTTACCCCGTTAAAATCTGTTATATCTCTAACTTTTTCCAGCTGTGACCGAAACGTTAACTCTGTTTCTCTCTCTCCGCAGATGCTGCCTGACCTGCGGAGTATTTCCAGCATTTTCTGTTTTTATATTGTGCTGTACTCATTGAAACTTATAAAATTCTAACAGGACTGGACAGACTGGATGCAGGAAGGATGTTCCCGATGGTCGGGGAGTCCAGAACCAGGGGTCACAGTCTAAGGATAAGGGGTAAGCCATTTAGGACTGAGATGAGGAGGAATTTCTTCGCCCAGAGAGTGGTGAACTTGTGGAATTCTCTACCACAGAAGGCAGTTGAGGCCAATTCATTAAATATATTCAAGAAGGAGTTGGATATATTTCTTAATGCTAAAGGGATCAAGGGATATGGGGAGAAGGCAGGGACAGGGTACTGAATTTGGATGATCAGCCATGATCTCATTGAATGGCGGAGCAGACTCGAGGGGCCGAATGGCCTACTCCTGCTCCTATCTTCTATGTTTCTATGTATGTTTGAACAGTGGAATCCAGTTCAATTCTAATTCATCAGAACGAACAAAATCATGCCAATAATGAAATATGCAAATGATAGGACTGACTGTATCATTTCTTACTCGGGATAATCCGTGAGGTGGCTTTCCAGCAAGGACTCTCGCTGAGCGAAACAAAAGAATGAATTTGCATTTATATAGCTCAGGATGTCCCACCACACTTTACAACAGAAAATGCTGGAAAAACTCAGCAGGCCAGGCAACATCCTGGAGAGAGAAACAGAGTTAACGTTTCAGGTTTAAACCCTTCGTCAAGACTGAAGGCCAGGCTGGGAGAGAACAAAAGAGAAGTGAAGAGACATTAAGAGGTATTCAAAACCAGACGAGATGGTGATAGGACTAGTGGAGACAAAAGACGGCTCTAGATTAGGTGTGAAATGCGCTGGCAGAATGGGAGACAGCTGCCATGTGGGAGAGAGAAAAAGGGGGGGAGGAGGGCCAAAACAAAGGTGTGGATAAAAAATATAAGTAAAAATGTAATAGGGGCCGAGGTATTTCGGATTTCCAGCATCTGCAATATTTTGCTATCACACTTTACAACCAATGGGTAACTTCTGAGGTGCAATCACTGTTGTTACAGTATATGGGTAAACACTGCAGCCAACCTGGATACAACAAGGTCCCACAAACAGCAAATAAATGACCAGGTAATCTGTTTTTGATTGGAACATTGACCAGAACACCAGAACCCCCTCCTCAGCTTTGAATAGTGGCACGGGAATCTTTAATACTCACCTGAAAGGCAGCTCATTGGACAATGCTGCAATCCCTCGCTATTTCCCTAAAATGTCAACCTATGTTATATGCTGCGGTCTGTCCTGGGCTTTGTGACTGAGTCAAGGTGCCTGCCATGTTCTGCGATTTGGATCATTGTTTTTTTCCTTCATGGGAAAGATTTTGGGGGATTGAGTTTCAATTAAGTCTTAGGTTTTAAAACAAAGTGGCCGCAAAATTGCCCCTCTTAGTACCGGCATCTAAGGCCCAGTTTCAGCAGAAAAATGGTGGGCGCCTCGCTTCTGGCAACTTGTGGCACGGGCCGAGGTGGCCGCCATTTTGGGCAGGTTGGTAGTGCAGCGGAATAATGCAAATGAGGCACATTGTAGTCTACTTGGCTCTACTCACAAGCGCTCTACTCGGAGCTCCGACACGGCAAGAGAGCCCCAGGCGGGCAGAGGAAATGCTTCAAGGACACCCTCAAAGCCTCCTTGAAAAAGTGTAACATCCCCACCGACACTTGGGAATCCCTGGCCCAAGACTGCACAAAGTGGAGGAGAAGCATCCGGGAAGGCGCCGAACACCTCGAGACTCTTCGCCGGGAGCAAGCGGAAGCCAAGCAGAAACAGCAGAAAGAGCGCACGTCAACCCAAGCACTCCACCCACCCGCCCCTTCAACCACCGTCTGCCCCACCTGTGACTGAGACTGTAGGTCCTGCATTGGACTCATCAGTCACCTGAGAACTCATTTTTAATGTGGAAACAAGTCATCCTCGGTTCCGAGGGACTGCCTAAGAAGAAGAAGGGTCTCAATCAGCGTGTAACACAGATTTGATGCACAACCTGCTACTTTGGACGTTGCCACTCCTCTGTACACCCTCTCCAAAGCACACAAACCTGACGGTACGTTCAGCTGCACGACGGACCCCACACCAGCGCTACTTAAAGGGACACATGGAAGTTGCTTTTTGCTTTTGTGCTGGTTCCTGTACAGTTTATTTGAGTAGTGGCTTAATGTAAGACATTTAAAAAGTTGTTAAAGAGTGCAGGGACGTTTGCGAGGTGTTGG